>NC_053028.1:683821058-683834944 GCF_003073215.2 Triticum urartu
GAAGTCCTGCGTAGAGTCCAGGGAGAGCCTATTTTGATTTTTTCTCTAGTTACCCTTTTTCCTTCTCAAACAACGCATTTGATTTCCTTCCTTATACCAAAGGAATTCCATCTTTCTCTTGCCGATCACATCACATCCAAGGCATTTCGTCGGAATACATCCTGTCTTTTCACCTTTGTAGTCCTATGCCAGGTTCGGATCACTTACTATACACGGCCCTACGAAGGGGTTAGGAGCGCCCCTGCCATTCCTTCCTAAGTTATTGTTCCGTACCCCCGGACTTTCTTAAGTCCTTGAAAAGGGTTTGAATGACAGGAAAGTACGGACTTTGGGACCCTTCTGCTTTGAGACTCTGAAGGATTTGACCCATCCTTCCTGGGCCATATGTATACTCAAGTATTTCCGAAAGACGTTCTGCCTGAAACCCCGCCGGTGCCCTCGTGTGAAGTTCCCCATGGATCCTTTGGATTTCGTCTGCTATAGCCAGAAGATTATCTGGGTTTAGCCCAAGATCTGGCTGGTCCGGCCCAGGCAGAGCACTCGACGACTCAGTTGAAGGACCAGCATTCCTATTAGGTTCCCTTCCAGCATAGGCTTCTGCCTCTTGAGCCTTTGCTGGCTCTCCGCCCTCCAGCAAGCCCCCAGGGGCTTGACTTGTGGATGCGACTTGTTTCCCACGCCTATTTTCACTTTCCTGGATAAGCTTATCCCAGAAGCTCTCCTCCAGTGGAGGCTCCTTCTCTGACCCCGAAGTACCTGCATTTTGCGCAGGATCGTTAACCGGCGAGCATTCCGCTGGGGTAATGCTAGACTCAAGTATGGTGATGAAAGACAAACCCGTGAAAATGTGCGCAGCCCATACAGGGCAACGCGAACATAAAGCGCTAAACAACATCCGTGATACAACAACCAAGATAAGAAAGAGGAAGAAAAATATATCGGGATATGCATTCAAATTCAAGCCGAGCACAAACTTACCAAACACTTTAGAGCAAAAAACTTCCAAATGGCACATTATCCGCAACATGGAATGAAAGAGAAATTCAAATTATGTAAGGTTTTGAAAAAAGTCTTGCGTAGAGTCCACGGGGAGCCTTTTTAGATTTGATCTCTAGTAAAACTAAGACTGGAGCTTGAAGCCACGACTCTAGAACCTAAAGAAGCCTAACTTCTGCATTTTTTATACGATTTTCTGACTATCATTTGCCTTTCATTAAAATATGATAATCTTCGATTGGTAGAAGTGAGTCCGGATCTCCCTCTTTTCCACTAAACCATTTCATTTCTATATGAAAATAAGAGATGCTTCTAGGGACAATCAAGATCACTAGGAAAGAGCTGAGTTAAAGTGGCACTCACTTGATTAAAGGGTTTCGTGTGTACTGACTGATCTAAGTGCAGAACCATTCAACAAACGTAATTGAAAGAAAGAAAGAGCGCTATTCTTCTTTAGTTAGGTACTGCCATCAATGAGTTTGCTAAGAAAGACCCCGGTGGAATATTTGGCCTGCTTACTAACTTATAGGCTTCAGAGGGGACTCTTTCTCGCCCAGCC
This sequence comes from Triticum urartu, assembly GCF_003073215.2. Taxonomy (NCBI): domain Eukaryota; kingdom Viridiplantae; phylum Streptophyta; class Magnoliopsida; order Poales; family Poaceae; genus Triticum; species Triticum urartu. The sequence goes on from NC_053028.1 coordinate 683,822,614, forward strand.
CTACCTACAGGGAGTGTAGGATTTCGTTCACAACTCTTTTTCCTAGAAATCTCAATCCAGCGAGTCACTACTCTTTTTCTCAAACAAGAAGCTGACAAAGAGATCCATCCATTTGATTTTCCCAAGAGACTGGTTTGATTCCATCAGAGTCTCTCTTAGCGCATAAGTAGAAATTCATTCTGATTAGCATGAAAACCATTCTGCAAGATATCAAGAAATTCTTTAAATAAGTCATCATTCATTAGCGCGTAAGAGCATTCATTCTATCAACGATATTTCTCGAACTGGCGCACTTCCCTGTAGAGAGGAAAGTAGGAGATTTCTCATAAGGATTATACATGATTTTCCCATTATGTGAGCGTGCATTTCCTCAATCATTAAGAATTGGGCCTTGGGAAGAAAAACTAGTTCTATGTCAATTCTACAGCCAGAGAAAGAGGGAATGAATGATCGGTCTCGTTCTGGATCTCTTTCCTTGTGCCCTAGTCCATTCCATCTATCTTGACTGCAACTTGGATTCTTTCTTGACTGCTATTTGGATTGGTAGCCCGTCAAATCTCTAAGCAGGTGGCTAGAAAACCTTCCGGAATAGGAGGAATATCAGATAGTTTCTCATCAGGAATGGAATTCGGTTTTCAATCTGGTCACACATGACTCTTGCCCTAAAGCAATTTCTTGATTAGGATCAGTGGGTGGCCCATAGAAAGGAATGCCTGCCTATCCATAGCCGGGCAAATTGCTGCATATTCAAGTCACCCAATTCTCTTCTCTTGCACTATGTCTATTGGAATGGACCCTTGATTCTCCAGCAGATCCTCCTGGTATGGAAGGATATCATCCACAAAACAGATTGCGGAAAATGCCATCCAAGTTCGCAAAGGAGCGGTCTTCCTAATCTCTCTTTTGTTTGTGGGAATCTCTAGTGAGACCTGTGATAGAAGGGGTAAAGGTGAATTTCAGTCCTCTTTCTCTCGGAAATATACGCCACATGCCAGTGATCGATCTCTCTCAAGCTAGGTATCGGGGAAGTCCGTCATTGAATTGAAGTGGTAGAGTGGTAAGTGGGCGTACGGTCTATGGATTTCCTATCAGTGGCATTAGTTCCTTCTCTAGATAGATGGCTATTGAGCTTCTCATTCGTGAGAGTCATGCGCCGGATCAAGGGCTCTCTCATCTCCTATTTGGAAATGTATAGGTTCTGTATGTAAGTGGCCAGTGCCCGCGGGTAAAGGCTGATCATCAAAAGTCATCTAATCCATCTAAGTGCCGGTATTGCCCAGTGCTTGACTGGAGTTGTCATGATACCCGGATACTCACCTCACTATACACCAATTCAGGGAAAGGTCATGCTGGGAAGCTTCCTTGAAAGATAGTCTCAACACTCTCGATGAGAAACGAGAACCCACCCAACGAAGGTTTATGCATATATTGGTCTGCATCCAGAGGAAGTCAAGGTTTCCAGATGTGCTCATCCATGCTTGCTGATATGCAAATCGATTGGAATTGGCAAATCATAGAGTTTGTCGCTGACAAGAGCTGTTTTGGCCATGGTGATCCTCCTCTCAATACCCATTCTTGTGAATTCCCAATCCAATTATATTAGTATAATGTGTAGAAGAAAAAGGGGAATCCATGAGAAAGCCCATATTGTTCGTGGCAATGGAACATTCCTTTCCACTTTTTTGAATGGAGATCACTGACGAGCACTCTTGTGCAAATCAAGAGTAAAGGTAGGAGCTATGAAGCTGTCCCAGGTAGGAAAGGATCCCTTTGAGTTCATATTGCTGCAGGAGAAAGAGAAGGGCACAGAGCTTCTATATACCACTGGATTCCACCAGACTGTTCTGTGGAAAACACGGCACCCTATCCCTTCCCTGACGGGAACCTGGATACCATAGCATAGGAACCTCGAAAATACGTATTATAGGTTGGTTGTATACACACTCATCCTTTAAGAAGATAAGAGAGCCCTGCGGAAATTTCCTTCCTCGAAACCTGGAAACTGATACTGCCTCGATTCTGCTTCCGTCTATCATGTCCAATCTTACTTTCGTGCCGATGAAGGGCAGTCCGGAAGGTGGAGTTAGCACCGGGCCTATTCTTAGAAGAATAAGGAGGAGTAGGAGCACTCTTCTTCCTCAAGCGTAGCCGTATTAGTTGGATCCGGCATCCTTTCGACTGGAGATACCCTAGCATTACCGGCTTCCCGGCATACTGGCAAGTTTACTTGACTCACCCATTCTTGAGACTGGCCTGGCCACTACTTTGTTTGATTTCCTTGTCACTGTAGTAAGCAAGCGGCACCTATTGATCTACTTCCCTCTAGCATCACTCATCCTTACGGCACTAGTCCATCCATCCCTCGACCGAAGAGAGTCTTCCTCCTCACGGAACTAGGGTTTGGTTTCATAGACAAGACTTTCGAGCGCGACGTTGCGCACATCCTCTTGCTTGGTATCTTTTCTAGTGTACATCACATTCATTTTCCTTTCCATGAATTTGCCTTTCATGTGGATATGATAATCTTCGTGGCATCAAACTCATATAGGAGCTGCCAGTAGTACTTTCGCGGGATTTTAAAGCAGGCAAACTTATGATGCGAGTCTAGTTAGAATAGAACCAGTGCACTCTGAAATCCAAACCAACCAATACGCTTCGCTTTCCTCTGCTCGTATAGACTCCGTTCGTGTTAGGACATCCATAGCCAATAGTAATAGTAGCTAGTAGCTTCGCCCCCTTGCCCCCGGAAAGGTTCTCATTCCTCACTGGATCTAGTTGACTTGCTGCTACAGCAATCAATCTATCTATATGTTCCGGACGGAAGAGAGAGTTTCCTACATTCCCATTCCCATGAACTGAACATCGGGTACCAACGATCTGGAATCCCGTGCTGGAACCTACAGATATGCACCTGTGCGGACCAACCTGGCAATCCTCCTGTCTATTCTTTCTATCTGGACTAGCGCTTCCCACTGGAGCTTACTACTTGACTAGAGCACTTGAACTTGTTAGTTTCATTAGTCAGTTTCCTAGCATAGCAAAGTGAGTTTCCCATCAACGGATTATCATCCTGTTGTTTCTATGAACATGAGGTACATATATGAACCTGTCAATGGAGCGGAACATATGATATGAACCAAGTAGATTCGTCTTTTTGCTCGTAACGTTAGTAGTTACTCGCTCATTAGTAGTGAACTATGATCATTTGTGAGGAGTATGTTTTCAACTCTATGTCAACCAAGAGCAGAACTCTCTCTATTTCTGGCACAGGCTTTCTTTCAATCAAGAAGAAGATTATTTCATATTTTATCACTATCCGGACTGCTATCTACTATCTACCTATCTAGCTACCTGGGCTCGTTGTGAGGCGGGACCCAACCCTCCTCTTCACTCCACTGCTTCAACAGAAATGGATCCATCATCTACTACCCATGAGTAATAACGTTACGAATCTACCACTGATCCCGAGGGCAAGTATGAAAAAGAGAGTCAAGCAAGGTTGGATTCGTATGTTCCATTTGAGTAAGCCTCTGATGCCCTGCGCACATAGCTTCTTGCATGCCCGATGGCAGGACAGATCTCCCAACCTGGAGTATATTCCCGGCCCTGTAGCTTAGCTTAAGATCTTCGTATTTCAAGTCCACCGGCATGGGACCTGACCTTGGGAATAAGCCCCGCCCTGTCCTCTAAGATATGAGATCCACCCACACCCAAACCTCGAAAAGCGGCAGGCTCTAGTCGAACTCCATACCAGAAGAGAAGAGAACCCTTTCCGTTGGAAGAAAGAGAAAAGGGGCCGGGCTATGCACTTCAAGAGAACCAACCCAAGAAGCACTCAATAAACTATTATATATAGTCCTGGCCAAGGAAGGCCACCAGATCAAGCTAGCAGGAATGGGTACTACAGCACCAAGAAAGATCGATGGAAAGGGATATGAAACTATTTTGGATGCACGCTCTAGCTCTAAAGCAAGCTTATACGCACTCATAAAGGTGCCGTCTAGTGCCGTGAAGATAAACCGATTCTTTGACCATCCCTCGAGATAGCCTTTGATTCTCTTTAAGGATCCGGGAGCCATATAAGGATGAGTTAGCCATAGGATATGATTCCTTCTTGGGAAGGGAATAAGGGGATCGAGAATGATGCTGCAAACAAGATAAGGGATTCACCAAGGCAGTATTACTATGGAAATGGTATAGAGCTAGCCCAGAAAAGAGAATCCATGGCATGGCTATTCACTCAATCAAAAGAGAAGGTCATAATCTGGAAACTATTCCAACACAGAAGGGTTCTACGCTAGGAATCACTAAACTAGACGAGCACTTCTCAAGTGCCAGCTAGGAAACTGTCTGTACTGTAAACCAACCTTGTCCCCACCCATAGAGAACTTTTAGTAGATGGAAGCGAGCTCCCTAGTCCTATTCGACCCACTTGGAATTCCCTTATGTGAATCATTCATGTAGCATTGATATACGAGAATTCGAGATTGCTCCACCGGGCCTGACTAGTAAATACAATATACGGGGAAGAGAGTCTTCTGAACCTGAAACCTATGAAGCAAGGAAATCACTCTACTCTACAAGCTATTCCACTAGAAAGGACATGTTTCTAAAGGAATGGGATTAGTAATACTTAATTAAGGAAGGGATGAGACCTGTCTTCCAGGCGGGGGTTCTAGCAACTAAAGCAGTGGAAATGTTCTCGTTCTCTCATGCTTCAAAGCAAAGAGTTGTGCCTGGCATTCCCATTTGTCTCTCTCTGTCGAAAGCTAGGTCAAAGGTGCCTGTGCTCGAAATGCAACATCACTCACTTGGTCTAGTGGGTCGGGGTTCATCAAGCTTTTCATCTCCTGAAGCCACAAGTCTAGTATAGAATCCGCTCTTTAAGGTCGAGAATCTGCTCTAGAAGGTCGATTAGGCCTTGTCATCATGTCATCGCACTCCACTGGTATCAAAGTTCTCGGCCCTCTTCTTATATTACTTTAACTATATTATAGAAGTGTGCCCGGTCTTGTCTCAGCATTCGAGGTTGGATGTGTTTCCTCAGTCATCGTTCGAGGAAAGCAGAGGCCCTCGCGGAAAGATCAAAGAAAATGAAAAGCACAGCCGCCTCTACCTAGAGCAAAGAAGCTTTGCCAGTCTTATCACCGGATTAACCATAATCAGCTTGAAGGTCCTTACTCTCAAATCGGATATCTCTTTCGTTCACAAGAATTGTTTATTATGTATGATTTGTGATTTGAAATTCTTTCTATTTACTATTTTGATGGAATTCATGAACGAGTAGATCAAAGAAAAGAAAGCAAAGCATTCACTCCTAAACTAAAGAACTAATCTACTGAGCTAGCCTCCCGTTATGCGCCAATGCTTGAACAGGACCGTTGACCTTTACCAAGCCAGTTTCCTATAGTTGACCGATACAGTTCGCAAGGCGGATGTGACTGATGGATTTGAAGAAGGAACTCATTTTTTACTGATTCTGACTGTTTACCAGAAGAGCGGTATGGTTCAGAAGAGGTACTCATAATACAGATATCGTTTAATGAATTGCCCGATCGATTACCAATTCATTAAGCCTACCTATACCTCCTAAGGTTCCAGCCTACCTGTCAACCTGCTCTGACATACCCTTCTAGCTCACTTGAAAGGAGAGTTGTTGCTACTGTATGAAAGTCTCGATTAAAGAAAGGGATAAAAAGACATACATTCACTCGGTTTTAGCGTAGTTTTTATGTTTCCTTCCATTCATAAGAAGAAAGAGGTTATCTTTTAGCTCCGGGTCCGACTTATAAATAGGGTACTTGACCTTAGGATCGAATCAGGCTCTCCTTGGGATAAGCCAGAGAATGGATCAGCCGGGCGAAGTAAGTGATAGGATCTCCAGGATTCTAAATTCCATGCCTGGGGAAGTCTAAGAGGATAAAGGAGGATGTTCCCTGCAGGGAATTTCGCGGGGTTAGGATGTGCATGTTTACCAAATGAGCGGAAGACTTGACGCGAGCCAATGAAGTGCTGCTAAGGCGCTCCGGCTTTCCCCTGTTGAGTCGCTCTTTCCTGACCTTCTAAGTGAGTTCTAGCTTGAGCTGGCATAGTTTGTTCCGCTTGTAGGCCAAGGTTGAGAATCCATACGGAATGGACGAGGAATAAGAGTGCTCTTGGCATCCAGCTACTTTCAAATCTCTATACTTTACTACAACTAGATTTGACTAAGGAGAGGTGTGAGCCTCAATGCCAAGGAAGCAGGGCAAAGATGAACCCGTTAGCGTATAGGAACTACAGCATATGAAAGTTGGGTGGATACTCCTATTTAATTGGTTTAACCAGAAACAGAGGATAGGATTCGAAAAGTCAACCGGAAACCGAGCCCTAACCTTTAATTGAGTTCAACACCCCTACTACTAGTATTGGCGTGGGTTCGTATGTATACATTCGTATTGGCTTAGCGGTGCACTTCGTATCCCGCCACATCCGATCCTTTGCTTTGCTTCCTTCTTACTTCTATGATTTTATTGACTACTCTTGTGCAGCTGGGATATAGTGAGTTGAGAAAGGAGATAGTGAAACTTAACTAGTCTTTGTCATGGAAGGGAGCAACTTCTCTCGAGTACGTATAGTACTGAGGATTTACGAATAGGCTAACGTTACCAGTACATAGTGGATCTACGATAGAGATGTATGGACCACACCAACCTCTCTTTCTAGCCGTAATCGATAAGAAAGGAAGAAATCTCATGGCATGTGAAAGCAATAAATCTATAATAAAATAGGTAAAGAAAGGCAAATACTCCGGGGTAATTGGCTTATACCACAATGTTACTCTGACAGGATCCTTGACAAAATAGTCTTGGCTTGTAACCCAGTATTTATTGGACAATATAACTGGCTGCTGAATACGCGCGGCTATCCTGCTAATACTGGCAACCAAAGACATGAGGTTCTTCATACCAGCATAATCATTCTCCCAGTATTGGAAACATACTTTTGTAATAACATGAATGTCTTTAATCTCTGTGTACCTTCCTATTATACGTGATAACGGTCTCATGCGGCTTCTCGACGAAACCGTCTACTACTCTCGTGGGAAGGGGTGTCACGATGATGGATATGGCCGATGCAGACCCCTAGGCCGACGGGCTTGTCCGAGATATGTCTAGCGGGCCGATGGACTGTGACGGTCGCAGGCTTTGTGACGCGAAATTGTCGGCATAAGCCGGGCTTTGGCGATGGTACGAACTGATGACAACAATGCTTGTGGGCATTGTTACACTGTTGAAGACGTCGTGCTACAATTTATCATCTCCCCGCCCAGCCCCCTAGACGATTCTAAGAAGCCCTTAATCTGAGTCTCCCTGCACTAGACGAGAAGAGTGTCTCAGCGGACATGATGTGAGAAGTTTTTATGCAATGAATGATCTATATATGACATGATATAAAATGTACTCATTCAATGACCTCATGAATTTATTTCACAGTTCACATAAATATTAATTTGGACTGAGAAAATGGCTAAAAGATAGTTAGGTTCCAAGAATTTATCATGTAAATGAGATGTTTTTCTATCAGCTACACTTTTATCTTACAATAGGAATAGGGTAAAAGAAAATGTTGGTCTAATATATACCTTCTCCTGTTCTAATGTTCGCTACTTGGTTATTGTCTTTTGCTTTTTTAGGAGGGTGTTTGGTTAGGCTTAAATTTGCCTTTTTGGTTTGTAAGCCAAAAAAAATACCTATGCCTTTGGATTTGGTTGGCCAAGCCAAACTCCATAAGTCAAAGTTAATCCTAATCAAACACTGCATCATCTAATTTTTAGATTGTGTGGTGTGGTGCTCATTTTGTTTACGAACAAAGTTATTATGCCATTGCACTTCTGTACTACTGATGCAAACATATATCCGAAAAAAGGAACTAGTCTTTTGTATACAACCTTGTCAGACTTCCTATGTAATGTGTCGTATTACTACTGCAGAGATGGTGGGGCTTACCTTTACCCCCAATCTGTTGATTTTCATGTGAGATTTCAAAAGCCAGTGTGTTTCCCAGATGTATTGAATAGCAATGTAGATTTGTAGTCACTCTATTAGATAGGATTCTCAGTCTCTTTTTTGAACTTCTCTTTCTCAAACTCTTTTTAACTCGGTACAGAAAGTATGTTGTCAATATGATTTCTGTTGTAGAAATTGGTATGGGTGTAGCTGTCTGGGTCTGGGAGTGGCTATGTGAGGTATTTTTTTGAACTTAAATAAGTGATAACATAACAATTGCTGGCTGTATAACAAATTGCATGCTGTGTTTTCTTCGATGAATATATTGAGTGCTTTCGACAATGTGTATAAGTAGTCCTTGTGTAATGTTTTCTTGGTGAAATTCTTTCATAAATCTGAAAGTTTTGTACCACTCAATTGGCAAAAACTCCTCCTCGTATATTTCTCGAGTACAAAAATTATTTGCATCCCTCTCTCAACCACTTGCAAGGTTAGTGCACCCATGATTCATGATCCATGGTGCTTGATGGGTGGATTTTACACTCATATTCACCCCTAATTTAAAGTGAATGTTCTCAGATATTTTCTGTATTTATCACTTGAACCTGCCTACAAATCACTAATAATTGTTGAGATGTACAAACTTTCTTGTTTTATCATTTCCTTGCATAAATCGGCATTATTCAGGAAGGGGTCAAGGCATATGTGGAAAGTGCTTGAGGAGAGGATCGTCTCCATCTGAATCTCCATTTTCACTGCTAATTGTTACTTATACTATTAAACAAGCGAGTAGAGGCAGAAACTTTAGATCACGACCACATATCCACCATTTATCAATAGACCGGATTGTCCCAATGTTGTATCACATAAAATTCAGATATTTACTAATCAATTTTAATTAATCATCTCCACAACACCTTAGTTACATCTTCATTAGGAAATAAATCGTCATACCACGTAATTGAAACAAGACATTGGCCAACAATCACGCGTCGCCCACCTTCCACCATCATACCTCCTCCTCCAAAACTACCTCCACTCAGGTAAAAGAAAACTTTATGCGCACCATGTCCCCATGCTCGCGTCACTGCCGACGAACATGCGATGGTGCCCCGCCGCACCTGTTCGGCTCTATCCAATCGCATGCCACTCCTGACTCGACCACTCGCAGTATTCACTGATGGCCCTTTGCTGCTACCGCGCCTGCCGGCGCACCCCTAGCCATGCCCAGACACACCATTTGTCATGCCTACGCTCGCCCGACTCGCAACACCCGCCGTTCCCGCCGCGACAGGACACACTATTCAGAGCCGCTTCAGCCGTCACATCTTGAGAAAAAACTTGTTAGGACTAGACGCACTATCTGTCTGTTCCATGCCTCCCGTCCAACTTGAGTAACATCTACCAGTCACGCTCATGTTTGCTCTCCACTTCCTTCATTGGCATCGGGTCATCGAACGAGGAATTCCATGCGGCGCCCACTCTCCTATGTGCTCAACACCAATGAATCATTTGTCATCCCAAACGTGATTTACAACCAGTGCTATCATTGATTTCTGTAGATGATCCCTCGCGTACACAGTCATTATCTTCTTCGGGAAATGACCTCACGACTGTTTCGGTATTTGAAATGATAATCACGCTAGCTATCTTGTCAAACACGTATCAGGCACCGAGCTCAATTTCAGCCGAAGGAGCTCGCCGGGATTAAGACGGTCACCCGATACCTCACAAAGGCGTCGGGAGGACCCAGGGTGCGGAGGTCAGCTGGGGTGTGGCCAACTCTTGTAGTAGTGACGCTTGGGGCACCCAGTGGAGTGGTGTCGGCGGCGAGAATCAACCAATGCCGAGGCGGGACGGCGGTGGGAATTTTTCGGGCGGTTGACTCTCCCGACTGTGTTTTTGCTTTATTGATATGGAGGACCTATATTTCTTGGGTACTAAAATTTAAATTACACCAAAACATGTGCAGTTTTAGGTGTGCTGTTGGAGCTGTATTTTTGTTTGATTTTCCCCATAAATTCAGTTTTAGATAATTAAGCTAATTCTTTTTTGGCTGGTGAAGACGCTCAAACAGACCGCGTTCGTGTTTCTGGTCAGATTCCTTTCCGTTTCTTCGATCCTTCCCAAAATTTCATCTCCCCCGTCCCGATTTAGCCAGACGGTCACGCGCACCGGCGGCGGCACACCACTCACCAGGGCTTCGTCCCGATGAAGCGCAAGCGCGCCTCGTCGCCTGCGCCGTCGGGCCCTGTCACGCTCCGGCCGCCGGGCTTCGTAGCTGACAGGGCGGAGGCGGCGGCCCGCGTGGAGCGGCTTCTTCGCTACGAGTTCCACGACCGCTCCCTGCTCGAGGAGGCGCTCACCCACCAGTCCTTCGCCGCGGCCTCGTACCAGAGGCTCGAGTTCGTCGGGGACGCGGCGCTCGGCCTCGCCTTCTCTAACTTCCTCTACCTCACCAACCCCACCGTCGGCCCCGGCGCGCTCTCCACGCTCCGGGCCGCCAACATCAACACCGAGAAGCTGGCGCGCGTCGCCGTGCGCCACGACCTCTACCCGCTGCTCCGACGCAACTGTCCTCGCCTCGATCTCTTGGTATGCATCCTCGTATCCTCCTCCCCTCCCCTGAGTTAGGAGCTATGGATTTGGATCTGTTTTATACTACTCGTACTTTATACTATACTTACAGTCTTAAATTATCCATTGTTGACTGTCCGCTCAAGCGGTAGATGGGCTCTTGTTCTTTGTTCTTAGGCTTTGGTAAAGAATATTTCTCCCGAATCATGAAAATTGATTTGAAACGTGAGAGACCAATCTCTCTGCGTAATTCCAATGTACTTTCAGACATAGTTACACTTAATATGGATGAATTCAACAGTGTGAGTACTTTGCATCCTTCTGTACTGCACTTTGGTGCATGGTACTTGAATGATAGAGACCGATACTTGTTTGCCCGATAGGTCTGAAGATAAGCATAAATACTATGTAATAACTTAATTAAGGTTTGCACATAACCCCAGGTTGTGATTTGTTTGATTAAACAACAGGTTTAACGAGTACCTTCACATGACCAGAGGTAATTTTCATATTTGTTGCAGTTTGACTCTGAACCTAGCTGTTCTGTCTTGATCGAGTCTCACTCATGCGCCATGTTGGATCCAAAGTAGCCATATGCCGACTTCATTTTTTTCATGCACAGATTATCTAAATGTCCTCTTTTCCATCCTTGAAGTTAAACTGTATTGCTCTTGAATATATTTGGTCATTTTCTGTCTTCCCATCCCTGCTATGCAATCTTGCTCCTGATAATAATTGGCTTGTGAATGAGTCTCATGACAATACTTTTGGGCCATCAATGATTTACTTGAACCTCATAAGCACAACTGAAAATTATTTTGACAATTCCCTTTTTTCTATCTATCTCAGAGTTGAAAGATCGATTAATTCGATTCCAGCTCATGTTAGATGTTGTGTTGTCTCTTTATGTGTTACAGTGCGAGTAAATCATTACATTTATGTCATCTCTTTGAGATGTGGATATTAGATGAACTGTTTACGTGACTGGGTACACCTTTATGCAGGCAGGGCAGTTTATTGAGTCGGTGAAAGAAGAGTTAGAGGATGACCTTGGCACTACGCCCTATGGTGGCAGTGATGTTAAGGCTCCCAAGGTGCTTGCTGATATAGTTGAGGCCATTGCTGCCGCTGTCTATGTGGATTGCAAACTTAATCTTGAGAAGCTCTGGAAGGTTTGTAATATCCGTTTTTCATGTTATTTTCATTCCTTAATATGTTGATCTGAGGTTTCCAGAAAATAACTTAACTATTATTGCCAGCTCATGTTAGTTTTTCTATGGAGAATTGTATATATCATTTCGTAGACCAATCCAAGATAGCTTTACCAATATTACTTGTGAAAGTTAAAAAAGAAAAAGGACTTCTTCTGCTCTCCAAAACGACATATTTATTTATGGAGAGAGTAGTTCACTAGACTAATGGTGGAGATAATGATTTCACTGTTTATTATGCAGGTAACAAGGTTCCTCTTTGAGCCCATTATCACGGCAGAAACAATAGATGAGCAACCTGTTTCTATGTTGCATGAACTGTGCCAGAAACATGGGAAGGATCTAGAATTCAAGCCTCGGCAGAAGGGTGGAACAACGGTTGTAGATGTAATTGTTGGTGGGGCACTTGTTGGGATGGGCTCCTCAAAGCATATGGGAATCGCTAAGCTCAATGCCACACGGGATGTATTAAGCAAGCTTCTTGGTGGAGGCAGTCAGCAAGTGTTGACAACTGGAGTTGGCCATGGAGAGGGGCATGAGGTTGGAGAGCTTAGGGAA
>NC_053028.1:684143456-684341526 GCF_003073215.2 Triticum urartu
CTCGTCGGCGACCGACGTTCTGTAGCTTGCAGGGCAACGTGGCGGGGCTGGGGATGACGGCAGGAGCTAGCGGACGAGCGGGCACTGCTCCAGGGGCGAGCTGGCGAGTGGGAGTGGCTCGGGCGGCGCCGACCAGTGCAGAGGCTGTCGGCGGCCGTGGCGGCTAGCTCCTGGCCTGCCGGGGACGTGGCGAGGGACTGCTTGGCGCAATGCGGTGAGAAGGGTGCATGTGGCGCGGCTCTGCAGTGACGTTAAACCGGTGCGCGACGCGTTGGCTCGGGCGCGGCACGTGCAAAACGCGTGCTCTGCTCGCGTCCAGAGCATGCACGGGACGTGCTCGACGAAATGCTAACGCATGCTAGGGGGCTCTAAACCACAAGAGAGTTAACAGGGTGGGGTTGGAGGCTAGGACAAAACCAATGGACATGCTGGTCTGGTCAGAAGATCAAGTTCATAAAACAAACTTATAATCGTGCCAAATCTGTTCATGCCCACAGGGTGTTCGACCAAAATGCCAGAGGCATCTAGGCAGTTCTAGGAGGGGTCAAACCTTCCAGAGTGGGGTCTCTTTAGATGCATAAGAAAGTGGTGAGGTTAGTTTGTGAAAAGCACAAACTTGTTAGTGCAAGTTTTACAAAACTTCAATTCTGGACAGGAGATAAATGGCAGTATTTCATGAACCAAAAATATTCAAATGGGTGCATGCTCCTGGACTTAGGGGTTTGGTAGGGCTGACTACAAGTAGGAGAAAGCACAAGGTCATTGGAGAAAAAATAAATAGGGTAGCAGTAGAAATCACAAGGCTGGACCAGAATGGAAAAGAGGTTGATTCACTCAAAATTTTCAAAGCACATCACTAGGTTTTTGCATGAAGTTGAATTGCATGCTACCACTGTCATCCCATAATTTTGGTGGAGGCTAGAAGAAAATATTTAAATGGGTTGTAGTGCAAAATTGCACTCTGGACCAGAGAAGAAAATTGGGTGTAGAGCTCATAATATTACATGAATAAAAGATATTTTTGTATAAAAGTAATTTAAAAACATCACATGACATCTCCAAATTTTGGTTGAAATTTTAAGTGAATTTATCAAATGGTTGTAGTTCAAATATGGCCATATAACTTTGAAAAACCATTTTTCAAGAAAATAAAGATCAAGCAAATTAATTATTTAATTTATTCTACTAATAAAAGAAGAGTTTTTCTTGGAGGTTAAACATGTCTAAAAACATATTTGAAAAGTTTTCTCTTTGGGGAAAAACTGCATAATAACAAGGGAGAAAATGGTTCAAAAATCAAAAGGGAGCCCAGAAAACAAAAGTTTTAATTCCTGGCAAAATTTTAATCCATTAAAACAAGGTCAAAATTTTGGGGTGTCACAACACTACCCCCTTAAGAAAAATCTCGTCCTCGAGATTTGTTAAAAGCTGTTTTAAGAAAAATAATATGCAATAAAATGTGGCTACAGTGAGAGGGCAATAAGTGGTGCAAAACCACAGTGTGGATACTGGCGCTGCGTGGAAAAATCTACGGTTAGGGAAAAGACGAGAGATTTCTACGTTGGATACAGTAAATTTAGAATAAATTCTAAATTTAATAAATACGCTGGTCGTACCCGAGAGCACAGTGCTCTCCCTGGCCGACAGGTGGACCCGGGGCCCACTGTTAGCCTCTTCTTCTCCCTCTGGTTCTCTCTTGGTCGGGCCTCAGAGTTCTGCCGATGGCCATCTGAGGATTTAAATCCGCGAGGCTCTGGAGATAACCCATCACGCGTTGGGTTAAACGTTCTTGAGCGACGACGTTCTGGACAAGGTTGGCCAGGACTGGATCTCTCTCAATTCGTCCACTGGGAAAATACGTTACTCCTCCGGGTGCTGCACGGCTCAGAAAGTAATAATACCCTCGTTCGCTGGCATAGGGTACCGCGAATCGAAGGCGAGCAAGCACTTCGTATGCAGCAGCTTCTATGGCCATATGCGGGGTCGGCATAGATTTCCCTACGAAGGAGACCTCCGTTGGGTCTTGGTTTGAGTTTACGGGAGGGATGTGTACTGTTGCCCAATATCTCGAGGTGGAAGGGGTGATTCTCGATTTGAACAGCTCGTACTGGGGTGGTTGGGTAGCGCCCATGGTACTGCAGGTAAAATCCCACAATATCTTGACAAAGCTACCCGGGGTTGCATCTGGAGTTCTCAGATAAATACTAGGGCTCGGCATGGCAAGAAATGGTTGTGAGGATGGTGCACAAGATGAGGGGTGCTTGGCAAGGTCACACGGTGGCCTTTTATAGCACCGGAGCTGGGTCATTTTTACCGTGGTGAATGGTAATGAAATTTCCAGCCCTGCTCCAAGGTCAGGGTCAAGCCACAGATACACACATTTCACTAAAGTGACGTGTTACTGTGGGGGTTGTCAGGGAGGTTTTTGGTAACTGTGTCTGGCATATCCATGCAAAGCTACTAGAGGCACGACAACGGGTGGCGTTTATTTACAGAGTCACACGATTACAAAGCGGGAAATACACTGAGACTCGACACTACTCGAGTGACTTAGTCTACCTCGTTTACATCCAAGCGGGCGTGCCTTGTGGATGCCGAGGCTTCTCCACGAGTCTCACCGTCGGAATTAGCTGGAGTGGGTTGAGGGGCTGCAGGCTCGGGGTAGCGATGATGACCATCTCGGCGATCGTTGGCCACAACCCCGTTGGAGTGTGCTCCCAAGAGGCGACGAAGCACTTCTGGGGTCATCAGAGTACCTTGGCCGATGGCTGGGTCGGATCTCAGGGACTCGATCGGGTGTCCAATAAGCACGACTGGGTTGTCGGCGTTGGGCTCGTCCTCTTCTCTCGCCGGGGCTCGACGAACCAGCTCTCCACGAGCTACGATTAGATCAATGGTGATTTGATCGAACAGTTCCTCTAGTGCACTTACATAGCGCACTAGGTGCAACAATGCAGGATCTGTCTTGTGATCTCTGTTGGCCACTTGGGGTGGTCTACCATACCCTTCACGTCTGGGGTAGCAGTGGAACGAGCGACAGTTAACTCTGGGCGACAAGTGCCGGACATGAACTATAGCCTCTCGAGCAGCTAGTTGGATGGCTTGAGGCTCAAAGGAAGTTGTCCTTCCAGTGAACATGTAGGGGCGCTCGGGCGCTAGACCCCTACCGTAGATGTGCATAGTGGCCCAGAATTGTCGGCTCTCACCGCTCAAGGGTCCTTGGTACACAACATATTCCGGGGGCTCTTCTAACGCATAGGCACGACAGGTGAGGTTTGCGAGTATGGTCACAAAGCCTCCAAGGTTGGTTGTTGTGGTCTCATTGTGCACGACGGGGCCAGGCATTGTGGCTCGGTTTGGGGTAGCGGTTGTGCTGTGCTGGGTTGAGACTAGCGTGCCCTTTTTATAGAAAAAGGGGACGGAGTCTTCCTTCGCATGCTTGCGAATGAGACACCTTGGGTGCTGGTCACTGGTGCGTGATCGACAGGCTATGCTGATAGGTTGGGCACCGACTGCCAAAAAGGTGTTGGGTCACTGTTTGGCTATCTTGCACGAGAAGTTTGACTGGGGTTTGGTTATGGTCTGGTGGGTTCGTTTGCCTAAGTTTATAGACCCGGCTAAGATAGGATTAGCCAATGGTCAGCCTGGCTCTGATACCAAGTCTGTCGCGACCGGTTTTCCGGGCATTGATTTCCGGAAAATGGCCGTTGTGCTCACCAGCCCCAGGATTACTGTTAGCTAATGAGGCACCAACTCGATACAGAAATTCCAAGCAAAATACAAAATATGTAGTACAAGACCATACGGGCCTGTGAGTACAACAATTGGTCTCTAGTGGTCGATGGCAGAAGCGGTTTGAGAGTCGTCAGGGTCCATGGGTCTCCATTTCCCGCAGGAACAGCTGACCAGGATAACTCCTATCTTCGCGAGGCTGCAATCACCATTGTTTAGTTTCCGGGGCTGTCATCGCACGCTCCTCTCCATGCAGAAATGTGGCCAAGACAATAGCCAGGGACAAGCCAGTGAGTACTTTGAATGTACTCGCAAACATTATGAACACTGGAATAATATAATTGATAAACATGCACTGAAGTATTCTATGATCACATCGTCAGTCATAAAAAAACATCTTTTATGCATGCAAGTAAGTTATTTATATGCCACACGAATAAGCAATAATGGAGTGGGAATAAACTGCCACAGTCGGGCGTCTGTGCGACACCACATAAAGGGCTTATAAAGTAAATAAATAACAAACAATGCCACAGTCGGGCGTCTCAGCGACACCACATAAAGGGCTTATAAGTAAATAAATAACAAAACATTCCACAGTCGGGCGTCTCAGCGACACCACATAAAGGGCTTATAAGTAAATAAATAACAAACAATGCCACAGTCGGGCGTCTCAGCGACACCACATAAAGGGCTTATAAGTAAATAAATAACAAGCACTGCCACAGTCGGGCGTCTCAGCGACACCACATAAAGGGCTTATAAAGTAAATAATCACAATGAATATCCAGGAGGTAGAACCGTCCCAGGGATACTCAATGATATAATGGGTTAGTCCATAAAAACAATAATCATAATCTTCACAAGTCACAAGTTACAATCCAAGTTTTGGTATAATAATTCTCCTCCGAAGACCGACACTAAGACCAGCCCTTGGCCCATCCCAAACTGTAATCCTTAACCATGGACACAGCTATTCGAATAGGTTTAATCTCTGCAGAGGGTGTACTCTTTACCCACGAGTAACAGATTCCTTTAGTCCATTGGGACTAATTCCGTCTATGGTCTTTTAATTGAAAACACACCTGACTTGCACACACCAGCTTAACTCACCGGTGTCTGGAATCACCCACGACACCTGTTAAGGAAAACTCTAAGTCGGGAGGCTACAACCTCGCGTAGCATGGGATCAAATTTATATCGCGCGCTCTAAGGGGTGGCCTCCCCTCTCGGTCTCAACCGAAAACACCCATGCCCCCGGACCAGGTGGCCTGCCTACCGGCTACAACCGGTATCTTCCACCATGGCCTCTCTGTACGGTGTGTGCTTGAAAGGGGTTGACGACTTACTGAACCGTACCCTACCTGCGGCAGGGACAAGTGGTAGTACGAGGCAAGTATGGGGGTTACTCGAACAAGACTCGATCTACGGTTGACTCACGAGGTTTAGATATTCCCTGCAAGACATGTATAACAAAAAAAATATTTCAACCAACAAATCAACGCTCATTATACCTTACTATGCCATACCGGACATAACCGTCCCGACGGAGGCCGGCGACAAGCTCATGCCTACCCAAGGCAGAGGCTCTCCCGGACACTTTTCCGGCATGCATGCAAAGCACATGAGGATGATTACCATCACATGTATATTCATTTCCAACAGCAAGGAAATCACTAATATGCATCCATGCAAATGATCATATCACCACATAAAATAACGAGTTTCTGAAATAAGGTGGAGTTATAATCGTGTCAATCAACACATCAAAAGATATCATGCCAGGGTTCAAGATGCTTGCCTTCATGGTGTGGAAAGGCAGGGTGCACTCCAAGACTTTTGCAAGTTTCCTTTCCTCTCTCCAAAATCCTATTTTAAATAATTTTGAATTAACACATATTTCCAAAACAGAACAAAAAAGTTGTCTAATTTTTTTTTCAATTAAATCTTAAAATAAACTAGACAATATTTGAGAGAGGTAGGAAAAAGAATCAACTCATTTGGAGTTGTATTTTAAAAGATATAGCCAGTCAAAGTTTAGTCAAATTCTGTTATTTAAAATAAAACAGAAAAGAAAACGGTTTGAATATATACGTACACGTCGAAGGCGTATTCTGGAAAATACGTTTCCACTTACGCCTGCGTGGACCGGCGCTGGGTCACTGACAGTGGGCCCGCCTGGCCCACTGGTCAGGTTTGACCAGTCCACGCGCGCGTCGTCTCCCCCTGACCGAACAGAGGCGGAGCTCCGGCGAGGCTCGCCGGCGAATGGAGCCGCCCCTCGGTGATCTGAGCGCATGGGTGTGCTCAGGAGGTCGAGACGAACTCGGGGGTACCGACCATGGTCGCCGACGTGGACGGAGTTGCCGGTGACGAGCTTCGCGGCGGAGATGGCTTCGGGAGCAAAGTGAGTTTGGGGCTACGGTGGTTCCCGATCAAAATCGAGCAGGGGGAAGGGTTCGCGGGAGGAAGAAAGAGCTTCTGGTGAAGAGAGTGGAGAGGGGGAGGCCCTGGTTGCGCTGAATGGCGCCGGGAGGCGGCGGTGGCCGAACTGGCCGGAGTCGGGGAAGACGACCTCCCCGGTTCGATTGCTGGCCAACGAGGGGTTCCTGGAGATCGCTTGAGACTACCTGTGTGCGGGGATGAGCTCGGGGTCCTCTATATAGGCGAGTCAAGGCGGTTCCGCGGCGGCCGTGGATTAGCTCGTCGGCGACCGACGTTCTGTAGCTTGCAGGGCAACGTGGCGGGGCTGGGGATGACGGCAGGAGCTAGCGGACGAGCGGGCACTGCTCCAGGGGCAAGCTGGCGAGCAGGAGTGGCTCGGGGGGCGCCGACCAGTGCAGAGGCTGTCCGCGGCCGTGGCGGCTAGCTCCTGGCCTGCCGGGGACGTGGCGAGGGACTGCTTGGCGTGATGCGGTGAGAAGGGTGCGTGTGGCGCGGCTCTGCAGTGAGGGTAAACCGGGGCGCGACGCGTTGGCTCGGGCGCGGCATGTGCAAAACGCGTGCTCTGCTCACGCCCAGAGCATGCACTGGACGTGCTCGACGAAATGCTAACGCATGCTAGGGGGCTCTAAACCACAAGAGAGTTAACAGGGTGGGGTTGGAGGCTAGGGCAAAACCAATGGACATGCTGGTCTGGTCAGAAGATCAAGTTCATAACACAAACTTATAATCGTGCCAAATCTGTTCATGCCCACAGGGTGTTCGACCAAAATGCCAGAGGCACCTAGGCAGTTCTAGGAGGGGTCAAACCTTCTAGAGTGGGGTCTCTTTAGATGCATAAGAAAGTGGTGAGGTTAGTTTGTGAAAAGCACAAACTTGTTAGTGCAAGTTTTACAAAACTTCAATTCTGGACAGGAGATAAATGGCAGTATTTCATGAACCAAAAATATTCAAATGGGTGCATGCTCCTGGATTTAGGGGTTTGGTAGGGCTGACTACAAGTACGAGAAAGCACAAGGTCATTGGAGCAAAAATAAATAGGGTAGCAGTAGAAATCACAAGGCTGGACCAGAATGGAAAAGAGGTTGATTCACTCAAAATTTTCACAGCACATCACTTGGTTTTTGCATGAAGTTGAATTGCATGCTACCACTGTCATCCCATAATTTTGGTGGAGGCTAGAAGAAAATATATAAATGGGTTGTAGTGCAAAATTGCACTCTGGACCAGAGAAGAAAATTGGGTGTAGAGCTCATAATATTACATGAGTAAATGATATTTTTGTATAGAAGTGATTTAAAAACATCACATGACATCTCCAAATTTTGGTTGAAATTTTAAATGAATTTATCAAATGGTTGTAGTTCAAATATGCCCATATAACTTTGAAAAACCATTTTTCAAGAAAATAAAGATCAAGCAAATTAATTATTTAATTTGTTCTACTAATAAAAGAAGAGTTTTTCTTGAGAGGTTAAACATGTCTAAAAACATATTTGAAAAGTTTTCTCTTTGGGGAAAAACTCCATAATAACAAGGGAGAAAATGGTTCAAAAATCAAAAGGGAGCCCAGAAAACAAAAGTTTTAATTCCTGGCAAAATTTTAATCCATTAAAACAAGGTCAAAATTTTGGGGTGTCACATCTTCCACTGTCCGTTCATGCCTCCGGCGACGCCAACCCTCGCAAGATTGAACCACTGCTGCCATTGACAACACGCACGGGATCGAGATTTTTTTTGTTTATGATAGTAATAGCAGTAGCGCTGTCTGCAACGTACGCTACAGCTAACCATGTATAGCAGTAGCGTGTGTCAACACGCGCTACTGCTACAAGTTAGCTGTGGCACCGCATCAGTAGCGCGGGCACCCGCGCCCGCGCTACTGATACACCCAAAACCCGCGCTGGTGCTAGGCTTTTCCCTAGTAGTGGAGCTTTTGTTACTTTTGCGGTTCCCGTGTCAATTGGAAGTCCTTCACCGTCGACTGCACCACTCCCTGTTTCGTCTACGCGGCTCCATGCCTCTGATCCTCAAGCTTCTGTGGTTGATCTACCCTCTCCACTTTTAACAACCCATCATGTCCCAGAGGACCAAGTGGGCGCTGCCAAGGAAGCCATACGCCAGGCAGGCCTGACGATGGAGAAAATGAAAGTGGTGCGTGAGGCCAGTCAGGCTGCTTATGACGCCAGCTCGGCCCTCCAGACGAATGTCCAGGTTAGTTGATTTCCGACTGGTCTTCTAGCTTGCCTCTTGTTCTGTTATGATATGCTACCTGTAACCTTTATTGTGCAGCTATTTATAAGTCTGCACTTCACAGCAACACACCCACTGGGTGCTTCAATTTTTCGCTGAGTACTTCTGCCACTTGAGTCGACTGCTTAATGTCGATTGTATCTTTGAAGTAGTGGGGGCACGCAGAGTGCACCCACTGGGTGTAGTCCTCGAGGCCGCCGTCGAATGTGTGATTCGACGGGGATCTTGATAAAAATATTACATAACCGTTTTTCCACCTGACTAGACAGGTCTAGTTGAGTGAAAACCCGACTAGTGGGGGCACGCTGAGTGCACCCACTGGGTGTAGTCCCCGAGACCGCAGTCGACTGTGGGCTGTCGGTTGTGGTCTAAGGATAACTGTTACCTCGCTTTTTTTATTCTTCCACTCGGTCTGGGCGGACCATGTCGAGTGGAACCTGGACCAGTGGGGGCACGCTGAGTGCACCCACTGGGTGTAGTCCCTGAGACTACTGTTGAATGTTTGATTCGGCAGTAGTCTTAGAACTGATCTTGTTTTTGAGTGCTCGGAATTAACCAAATCTCTATTCTTGTTGACTGATTGTTAACTTGACACTACTAGGGAAAACCCTAGCAGTAGCGCGGGTATTTTGCCTATCAGTAGCGCGGGACGACGCGCTACTGATAAGGCGCTACAGCTAACGTGTAGCAGTAGCGCCTGTCGTCCCACGCTACTGCTATACATGGCTAGCAGTAGCGCGCTTTAGTGCAGAGCGCTGCTGCTAATATCTGCAGCGCTTTTTAGCAGGAAGCGCTACTGGTAAGGGAGCTCTATTGCTAACTTTGTTCCCCTCGCTACTGCTAGTTTTATTAGTTTCTTTTTTTTTCTGCATATTTGTTTTGTATTTGAGTAGGCTTTATACAATAATCTTTAGCATATCATACACATACAAATGTAATCATAGCATATACATACGAATAGTCTCATCAAATCATGTCATCATCATAATCATCATCCAACACAAAGTGGTCTCTCGTCATCATCTCGAAAACAGCGATACAAGTCTCGATTACTTGCAACTACATCGTCATCCATCTAAACAATGATATACGCGAGAAGAGCTATCACTTTGAGTAAGAGCGGAACTATGCACTACATGAGTTTGTATCCCTCTCTCGCATTAGCGTGAACCTAAACTAACTACTGGCTGTCGCTCGGAAACCGGTACACCCGGGCCTGACATTCCGGCCACTCGTCGTATACTCCTGGCGTAGCACTTCTTTGCCATCGATGATCTATACACCTGCATCGTCACATGAGTCGATGATATGCAACATATATAGTTGAGCAACAGAAAGAGACAGACTTGGCAAAAATAGAAGCAACATATCATAAGCATAAATAACAAAGTTCATCGTACCCAAAATGCCCTAACTAGAGTGATCTTCGCTAGTCGAGGAGGACGGTTTAATTACATCACAAATAAAGTTTCATCGTGCATAACTCAAAGTTTCGTCATACGGATAGTATAGACTGAACAGACACATTGTCATATATCGACAATCACTCCAACATGTCGTGCCATCCATCCAAGTCAGGGAGATAGTCCCCGAGCTTAGTGAAAGGCTTCAGGTCGAGACGCTGAGCGGCTACGCATGTTCGGACGTCTTTTTGTGACATTTGTCCTTCTTCATAGAACATCCCTGTTTTTTCGACGACCTCCTTCATGATGATTTGGGCAAGTTCGCGCTGGATTGGATAGAACTCAGCTCGAAGTCGATGATCCTCGATATCTCCTAAGTTCTTTGCCCATTGCAGAATATGGGCATCGCCGGATCTAGGTGACATGCGAAGCATCTGGTGATCCCGTCTGTACTCCAGCAGGTGGTGTATGACATAGAATTCATCATTAAGAGAATCACTCGGTTGCTGGATGCCGCAGAAGTCGGTCTTATGGTCGAAGGCGGGCCTGCCGTCCTTTGTCTTCTTGTCCTTGACCTCTCCACCCCGTGCGTCGTAGTAAAACATAGCACTGTGAAGAACAGACTTGATGTGGGTGTAATCCTTTTTGTTAATGTTCTTCGACGAGTCCAAGTAAAGAGCGTGGGAGTATCAGGGGTAGATGATGATGAGGACGGCGCGCCCGCTGCTGCGTAAAATAAGTACACCTCAAATTAATTAGCCTTCACCATGCAAGTGAATGGTTGAAATCAAAGGAAGGATATCCGCGCGGATGACTTACAGGGGATGATAAGGCACGGGAATCGCCTCCTTGTCCTTATTGGCGAGCATGAAATTGACGATGTATTCCCTCACGTATTCACAGTGCTCTGCGCAGACTCCCAAGAAGCCCTCGTGCACTCTCGAATATGAGGTATCTGCTCAACCCCGATGAGGTAGTTCATGTGCAATGCTGATCTGTTTGCGGCTCCATCGGATCTGAACAAGCAAGACCGAAGTTTAGATCAGACCAGAGAAGACTTTCGGTGTCCAATTTGTACACATATTCGAGAGTTTACGAGCTTAAAGGAACAAATTATAGGCATTATATTGGGCTATATATAGCAGCAGAACAGCATCCGTTCCATCAGTAAGGTTCATCTAAATCGGATTTGAAATATGAGACGCTGTTGTGTCTTCAGCTTCAGCAGTGTAATTTGCAATGCAGGTTGGAGCACGTAACAAGACAGAGAAATGTACACAAAAGAAACCAGCACTGAAAATCTTAGGTCATTCTAAACTGGTAGTAGCTTAGTGTTTGCAGGCCTTTGGATATTTTATTGACTAGCTTAAGTCACTTAAGAAAATATATCAGGGGTTCTAGCCATAATCAATAAATGATAGATGTGAAGCCTATAACTGATTTATGAGACTGACCCAAATCACACAGTGTGAGCGCACACTGCTCTTTCTTTGTTAGTCAGAGCAGTGACTCAAGCAGTTATTTGTGAACACAGTAATTAGGCAGAGATTTTCTTTTGTATGATTCTCTTGAAACTGGAATTGAAACAAACAGGAGAAAATATCACAAATATGTTCACTTTCCCATGATTGAGCACAAGAACATAACCACTACTAGGCCGTGTAAAATAAGAATGGCCAACTGCAACACTGAACTGTTAAGCATTAGACAATCCATGTGAAAACTATGAAGGGAAAGGCATAACATAACTGAAAATGCAGTAGAAAGTATACCACTTCATATTGTCGGCGAAGACAGCGATGGCGGGAAGTGGGCATATATGCGCGTCCTGGACAAGGACTTCCCGAAAGGCTTCACACAGACCCTCTCAAGCTGCAACTTCTTGACGTCCACCGAGATATACTCCAACAAGTCTGGCATCTCCATAGACAAGCCGACGAGCCGTGGGGCTTCAGAACATATCAGGAGCACACACCTCTCTGTTGCCGCTTTGAGATAATGCAGGCCCTCAGGACCTAGTGAGAACGTCTTCACCATCTGCCACTGACCGGAATTCTTGCCTTTGTTCTGCCTAACGCTATAGCAGAGGTCATGTTTGCTGCCACCTGCGGTTCCATCACGGATACCAAACAGCCCAAGCCTGCCTTGCCCTGCCTCCACAATGGCGACGCCTAGAGTGCCCCAACCAGAGGATGGGAGCTCGGCGATGGAGAACTCCATTCTCTGGATGTTAAGCACGAGTAACTCTTTCCTCTTGTTATTGGTGGAGTCCCAGTGGAAGCAGCCATAGGCGTGGTGCCGCCTGAGATAAGCAGGATCCATGGGCGACACTGGCATGGCCGACCAAAGCATGGGTGCCGCGGCTCGCCACTGCCCGGTGCTGGAAGAGAATACAAAGGGGGCCAGCTTAGTCTCGCAATGCACCATGGAGATCACCGTGAATGCCGTCCCTTCCGCCGCAGCATCGTTCTCGCCGAGGGGAAGGAGGATAGGCTCGTCGAAGGGCCTGCGTCGCACGGGGGGCGGGCGCTCCGCCGAGGCGACGAGGGCGTCGGGCACCGGGGGGAGCAGGACGTACCGCCGGTGCAGGGGGTCGCACACCGCGAGCTCCCTGCAGATCGGAGGCCGCGCGTCCTTCCCGTGGTCCCGGCCGAGGAGGACGCGGCCGTCGCGGACGTCCATCGGGATCCAGCGGCAGTGGGAGGGGAGGAAGGAGAAGGAGAAGTCAGCGGCGCTGGCAAGCGCGCGGGCGGCGGGCGCGGCGGGGTGGGGCGGGAGCGCGGGCTGGAAGCCGTCGAGGTCGATGAAGGCGAGAAACCGCGGGGCGTGGAGGCGGCGGAAGCGGCGCAGGAAGGAGGCGTCGTTGGCGAGGCGGCGGAAGGCGGGGCAGGCGGCCGAGGCGCGGGCGAGGTCCTCCGGCTCGGGCAACCGGAGGAGGATTTCGGTGAGGAGGCTGCCCGGGAGCCCCATCAGCGTCGGGGCCATCTCTTTGCCGGCCACCGGCGGTTTCGAGGAGGGGAAGTGGTCGCCGACGGGAGCGGAAGGCCGTACAAATCGGACAAGACGGTGAGGTGGAAGGGGAATAGGCGGCGGCGGCGGCGGCGGCTGTGCTGCAGTCTTGGCCGAGTACTGTACTTGTGTTCCCTGGGCTGAAGAGGGTGACAAAATGAAATTCTAAAATCAAAAATACTGTGAACATTCTGTAAAATAGATACAACTTCACCGCTGCTACATTGCCCATGAGAACAATAATTAGCGGTTGTGCTATGCACACACACACGCTCACCTAAGTATTGACAAGGGAAGGTTTCGGTCCTTTTCTTGAGGTTTTTTGTTTTTGAGGGAGAAATCCTAACTGCCACTATTGTCTGCCTCCTCCTCTTTCCACCCCATCAGCGTCGTCGGGCTAAATCCATGCCGCTTGGCTCCTGCAGGATTCTTATGGGCTTATGACCCGACGACATGACATGTAGTGCATCTCATCCGTGACAACGGTCTCATGTGGCTTCTCGGCGAAACCCTCACCTACTCTCGTGGTAAGGGATGTCACGATGACGGATATGGTCGTCGCGCCATAAGACTCATGCAGGAGCCATCACCGCGGACACGCATGGTAGATGTTCAACGAAATGCATAAATCAAAAAGTAACTTTACTCTCTTATATATAGGCGATCGGCTAGGTCTGGCCAAAACTTAGTGGGGTAAAAATAATCCACTAACAGTTTACTCTGCCGGATCCTCCTCTATTTTTAGGGATCGATCAGAGTTGCCCTATGGTATAAAATGCACTTACCAAATGAGCTTCATGAATTTATTTTACAGTCCACGGGGATATATGAACGCGCCGGTGAGGGGGCGCCACAACACCGACGGCCGCCGCCTGTGGTGGAGCGCCCCTGGCGCACGCTCCATGCCGTCCTCGAGCACCTCGAGGGTGGCAACGAGCCGCCGCTTGAGTACCCGGCGGCCCCGGCCCCGGTCCCCAGCAGCCCTTGGCTGGCGAGGCGCATGGCGGGCGGGTCCTCTTCCTCCTCCTCCTCCCGCCCCTTCGGTTCCCCGGCTCTCGTCAACGTCAAGCCCGAGCCCGCCAAGCCAGTGGCCCCTCTGACGCGCCCGGAGTCATCGCGTCCGGCTTGTATGTCTCCTTGGCGTTATCGAGGGCACGTCGGACTTCTGCCCACTTCTCGCACTTATCAATGCGCTTGTGGACGTGGAGGTGCTTGAAGTCGGCGTCTTGGTTGTCGCCCCGATACATGGCGAACATACGCAGCAGCTGCGCGGAGGGATGAACAGTTGGCGAACGGCGTGTGTACCTGATCCTCAACGCTGGCGCCGCTCTCCGGGCGAGCCGCAACCTCCTCGACGATTCCATGCCATTTGTTGCACGCCAACTGGATACGCCCCCAATGGTTCGCCATCGCCTTGGAGCCGCGCTGCATGTAGACGCCTTTGAAGTAGGGGTCGACGAGCTTCCGCTCGTCGAACTCAGCTTCGATGGCGGCGCCCTCGGCTTCCTCTGCTTCGGCTGTGCCACGGCGCCAGTCGCGGTTGCCGCCGCGCGTGGCATGGCGTACTTCTTCGGCGGCATGGCGACGACTGGAAGGCGAGCGGGAGGGGGTTTGGCGGGAGAAAGGCAGAGAATGGCGGGAGGAAGGCGAGCGAGCGGGAGAGATGCGAGGGAAAAGCGTCAAGAAACGGCGGAAAAAGGCCCTCGGGGCGCCTTTTTCGCTTGTGCCGGCTCCCCAAGCGCCCCCAGGGCGCCGGGTTCGGCCTGGGTCCGCCGGCACCAGTTTTGGCCCGAGCCGGCGAAAAACGGGCTCTTGGGGGCGTGACTGGGGCCTTTTTTTGGCGTCGGCGCGGCAAAATCGCCTGGGGAGGGCCTGTTGGGGGCGCGGCTGAAGATGCCCTAAAGGGTGGGCACTAAAGCCCCCCCCCCTTTAGTACCGGTTCGGCACGAACCGGCGCTAAAGTGCCACCACGTGGCGTGAGCTCGCGCCCTGGTATGGGTGACCTTTAGTACCGGTTGGTGTTACCAACCGGTACTAAAGGTTTTTTTTTGAATTTTTTTTTTGAAAATTTTGGAAAAAAAATTTGATTTTTTTTATTTTTAATTTTTCTAAATTATTTGATGATTTAGTCTCTAATCACCTCTCTTAACTGCTCAAGTGTGGATCACTCATTCCAAATCGCCTGACTTTCCGGCCGGTCACCCATCCTCTCACTCCCCCAGCCTGAGCACGCTTAACTTCGGAGTTCTATTCCCCCTACATTCCAAGTCTGCACTTGTTGTTTTCCTGACAAATGTAAGCTGTCAATCCTATTAACCCTCAGTAGTTTAGCTTGAGCATGAAGTCACACGTTTCACCGTTTGAGTTTGAAACTATTATTCTAAAAAATAGTAATTATGTAGTAACACTAATATTTCTTGAATAAGTAGTTTGACCATAGTTTGACCACAGTTTGACCAAATTTGATCAAAATTCAAAAAAACTGAGATACTTATTTAGTAACACTAATAGTATTGCGTAATTATTTAGTAACACTCTATATTTCTTGAATCAGTTGTTTGACCGGTTTGACAAGATTTAACCAAAATTCAAAAAAACATAAATTAGAGCATATCTTTTTTTCCTTTTACAATTTTGTCATTTCAAAAATTGTCCTAAACCCTAAACCCGGGACTTAAAACGTCGGGAACTCTATGCTAAACAGTAAAAACTAAGGGTTTAAACCATAAAACCTAACCCTAAACTCTGAAATCTAAACCCTAGCAGTAAACGCTAAAAACGTCTAAAAAGCATCTAAAACGCCCAAAAACTCTATTTTCCCTTTGAATTTTGTGATTTTAAAAAATTGTCGAAACGGAAAACTAGTTTTAAAAATTGTTTCAGCGGATCAATCTTTTTGTTCTGCAAATTTTGATATATTATATGTATTTTTCTGAATTAGGATGATTTAGTTATGATTTTTTCAAGTTTGAAAATTGCCCTATAGTCCCGGTTTGTGTCTCCAACCGGTACTATAGCTTAGACCCCTTTAGTGCCGGTTCGTCGCACGAACCGGTACTAAAGGTTAAAGAGGCTCGTGGGGCCCCGGCCTGACGCCAGCCTGCCACCACCCCTTTAGTACCGGTTCGTGGCACGAACCGGTACTAAAGGTTCAACACGAACCGGCATTAATGCAAATCCATTCGAACCGGCACTAATGGTACCATTAGTACCGGGCCAAAATCAAACCGGCACTAATGTGCTTCACGTTTGACCCTTTTTCTACTAGTGATTAATAGTTGAGAAGATGGGTGATACATTTTTTATTTAAACAAACACTGCATCTGTTTGTGTTTGTAAGAGAGCACTAACAAGCTCAATCTACTCCTGTCACTTCACTCGTCCCCTTGTTTGATGTCTCCTTTAGCTTCCTCTGGTGTTGCACCCTTCCCACCGTCTTTCTCCTTGTCTTTCTTCTCCTTTGCTCCTCTTTCTCCTCGGCTTTCTCCGCTTCTGCCTCCTCTTCCTCATTCGCATTCGCCTTTGCCGCTGCCGCGTCTTCCTTGGCCTTCTTGAGCGCCTCAATGAGGCCTGATAAACACTAATTAGGGTCCCTTTTCTTCTTCATCGACATTGGCATCAGGTTCTCGGCCACATTGGTGGGCGACATGTCAATCTCCTCGAGCAGCCGTTGAATCTCCCTAAACAGACCATGCTCCACGATGTCCAGGTAGTTCTTGACGAGCACCTTGAAGCCCTCGAAAAGGCAATAGGGCATCTCGATGTGCTTGTCCATCCTGCCTTGTCGGATCAGTGCCGGGTCCATTTTCTCCTTGTGGTTCGTCGTGAAGATGATGATTCGCTCACGGCCGGATGCTGCTATAGCCCGTCGATGAAGTTAAGCAGGCATGAGAGCATCACCTTGCTTTCATGGTCCTTGAGGGGGTCTTGTTAGCATTTTGTATTGTTGCATGCTTTATATGTAGCAGCATTAGAAGTGAGATCACTGCATTTTTCTTTTGCAAGGGAGCACTAGCGAACAAGCGCACTCCTTCCCTTTGTCTTCCTACTTGGCTTTCTTCACCTCTGCCTCCTCTTTCTCCTTGGCTTTCTTTGTTGCAGCCTCCTTGGCCTCCTCTGCCTCCTTCACCTTGGCTGCCGCCGTCTCCTCTTTGGACTGCTTGAGCACCTCGATGAGGCCTGTCAAGCACTCGTTGGGCTCCCTCTTTTTCTTCTTTGACATGGGCATCAGGTTCCCTGCAACATTGATGGGTGACATGTCTGTCTCCTCGAGCAGCCGCTAAATTTCCCAAAGAGCTCGTGCTCGATGACATATAGGTAGTTTATGGCAAGTACCTTGAAGCCCTCGAAGCGGTATAGTAGGACATCTTGATGTGCTTGTCCACTCTGCCCCTCCGGATCAACACCGAGTCCAGCTTCTCCTTGTGGTTGGTGGTGAAGATGATGACCCGCTCACCTCCGCAAGCAGACCACAGCCCGTCGATGAAGTTAAGCAGGCCTGAGATCGTCGCCTTGGTGACATCATCCTTCTCCGGCTCTACGGGTAGCTTCGGCTTGTCATCATTGTTGGAGTCCTTGTCGCTTGCGGTCTTCTTGTCCTTGCGGCGTTTTCCGGTGAGGTTGACAAAGCAGTCAATGTCCTTCATGACGATGATGGACTTGCCTGTGGTCTCGATGAAGAGCTTCCGCAACTCGGTGTTGCTCTTGACCATCGTGAGCTCGAGGTCATAGACTTCGTAGTCGAGGAAGTTGGCCATGGCGGCGATCATGGTGGACTTGCCGGTGCCGGGCGGTTCATAATGGAGGTACCCACGCTTCCACGCCTTGCCGACATTGGCGTAGTATTCCTTGCTCTCTTGGAATGCCATGAGGTCGTCGATGACAGCCTCCTTCTCATCAAGGTGCATAGTGAGCGTGTCAAAGGAAGATGACGGTCGACACCACCGATCCGGGCCCCTCCCACCTCTTCACCATCGATGTCATTGCTGGACCTGGAGCTCCTCTTCATGTTGTGTCTTGATACAAAGCCGTAAGCTTTTTTCGGTAAAGCCGTAGTGACCTGGATTGGAATGGATATGCGTTTACATGTTGCGTATATAATGCCAATAATTCCTGGGGGTGATTTGCTTAGGTTGAAGCTAACTAGCCAAGCGTCGTCGTGGTTGGGGCCGGAGCAGGTGATTTGCTTAGGTTAGCTGTTTTTTTCTAGGGTCAACAGGATAGCTAATTGGGCGGAAGAGGAGGTGGCCCAGCGAGCGTTTAGCTGCTGCTGGTCGGATGCTTTTTAGTACCGCATCGCTCGCGTTGGAGCCTACTTCACGGTCTAAATAGTTTGGTAGTGATCCACATATTGCCGATGACGCAAAGCATATACACCAGTTTGCTGGTCAGGGTCTGTCGAGGCAAAAAGCAGTCATTACATACTTCTGGCCGGGCCAGGCCGTGGGCTTGTCACCTTAAGTTGTTGTTAAGTCGTGCATGAGGGGGGCCAGAAGTATGGATTGGCGTCAGTCTTTTTTTTCTTAAGCCTTCATTTTTGTTTTTTCAAAATATATCAACATCTATTATATAAAAAGGAAAAACATGGAAATCAGTCGGATGATGAATGCGCTTCGTAAGAGCATCTCCAACGCACGCCACGCATCCGATAGGCCCACGCGCCACCTATCTCTCTTCCTCCCTTATCCTTTCCTTTCCCCCATTATCTCTTCCTCCAGATGCGCTGAGCCGCTCATTCTTTCTAACTTTTCTTCTTCCTTCACCACACCGCCCCACACACCAGCGCCATCGCCCATCGTCATAGACCAGCGCCGCCACCACCGCTGCTACAAACTGCCGTCGCCTCGCTGCACCATTGCTGCAAATACCTTTGCCGCTCACCTCGTCAGGCTAGGCTGGGCGGAAGCTGCTGCCATGGCCGGCGGGAGCTGCGTGCAACGGCAAATTTGACTCTTTTGACCTGTGGACAAAATCAATTCACAAAATGAACTGCCCGTGAAACAATTTCACAGCCCTAACCTTTTTGTGTGGCGCCCGCCACGGCGGCGCCACACCCAACAGTGCAGCGCCCAGCTCGGGGGCGTTGCACTTCGGTCCACCGTGGCAGCCCCTGGGCCCGCACCCAGCAGTGCAGCGCCTTCGAGCTAGGCGCCACACATGTAATGTGCAGCGCCTCCGAGGTAGGCGCCACACATGTAATGTGCAGCGCCCGGCCCGTAGGCGCTGCACTGTGACTTAGATGCCAGCCGCCCGCTGCCCCTCCCCCCACCCCACCCATTCGATCCAGAGGAGTTACAGAACAGAAAACAGGCGGCCGGCGGCTTCCTCCTCTCCCCTTCTCAATCCCCTCTTCAAAAATCTTCAGATCTGACGATTTGGCCCGTGGATTCCTTCACCAATCCATCCTAGAAGGTAGTTTTCTCCGATCCCCTTCTTTCTATCCATAGAATGTATGCTACTTCGGAGATTTGAGGAACCCTTGTTTGAATCTTGTGTGTATTAGATTTGGGGAATTTTTATTTGAATCTTGCATGTATTAGATTTGGGGAACCCTTGTTAGACTAGAATGTGGTTTGGATACATAGGTTGACATGTTATTTATATAGTTTGGATACATAGGTTGACATTTTATTTATATGGAAAAGATATTTGTATTGAATCTTGCATGAGGTAGGCTTAGTTTAGTTTATTGAAATTACATTTGTATTGGCAAGAATGGTTTGGATACATATGCTTTGTATTTTGCATCTAGTAGCCGTAGTTTACTTTTTTTGTATTCAAAAGATAATCGTGTTGACAAGAAAGCTTTCTTTCAAATTGTTAGGATGGTTTGGCTTATCAATGATCACTGGGACCAACAACACCGGTCGCATGCTATGTCGGTGGAGCAGCGGGTAATAATGAAAGTTGCCGGTGTTATGAATTTCGTGTTTTTTTTCAAACACATACCCCCCATATGTAATGATTTGTTTGTTTGTTTGTAGGAGCTTGCACCTCTGAAGCTTCGGGCTCACGGGGTCAACCTTGGGGGGATGCGCTATGATGAGCGGTACACACCGTATGTTAGGGAGACAGGACTTCTCCCTTTCATTCAGTTGGTCAGCTGGTCGACGCCACCCAACAATGCTCCAGCACTCACCGCGCTTATTGATCATTGGAGGCCAGAGACACACACTTTCCATCTTCGGACCGGGGAGATGACCGTGACGCTCCAGGATATAGCTATGATCACCGGTCTTCCTATTGACAGGAATCCTCTATGTATGAGCACCGATTCTGATGGGTGGCGCGAGCAGATGTTTGCCCTTATTGGTAATTTTCCTCCAGAGCCTCGCGAACCAGAAGAAGAAGGCAAGAAGAAGGTTAGAGTCGCCGCTGGTGCTACTTTCATGTGGATTGTATCGAACTTCAGTTTGCCCTGAGGATGCTGATGAGGACACGGTGAAGACATATGCTCGTGTCTACATGTGGTACGTGATATCCAGGACTATGTTTGCTGATGGCACAGGCAAGAATGCTCCATGGATGTGGCTCAAGGCGTTGACCGTCTTCGATAGCAAATGGAGTTGGGGTTTGGCGACACTGGCTTACTTGTATAGGCAGGTATGAAGTTGTTTATGTTTCACTTCATTGGTACATTATGAATCCAATCTTGCTGTTAATTCAAACAAGTTCTTTTGTATGTGCAGTTGGACGAAGCCTCTTGTAGGCTATCTGGAGGTATTGGTGGTTGTTTGCTCGCACTCTCCATATGGAGCTGGGAGCGTTTGCCGGTTAGACGACCGAAGATCGTGAAGTTCGAGGATTGGGACGACAAAGGCGACCCACTACGGCTCCCCACTTGGGCTTACAAGTGGGATGTGTTAAATGAGATGGCGGATGATCCCTCGGTCATGTACAAGCTGTACAGGAGCGAGATGGATGCGATCACGCCTGAGCAGGTGAATTGACATTCCATAAGTGATTTTGATGCTTCTATTGTAACTCGATATCAATTTTGCATTCTATCCCATTTTGTAGGTTGAATGGGAACCGTATGGAAAAGGATATAGCTTTGGGAACCCTCTAGAGTTCAAGCTGAATCTGATGTGCCTTAGAGATAGGGATCTCTGGCATATGCGGTGTCCACTCATATGCAACTGGGTGGTTGAGATTCACCAGCCACATCGGGTGTTCCGCCAGTTTGGTTTGTTCCAGCCACACCCGCCAGAGTGGGAGGACAAGGACATAGTGCTACACGCATAAGATATAATCAACCTTGAGCACTTAGCGGCTTCTCGGCGGTTTCGATGATGCTAATATTCTGTTTCTAACTTGCAGGTTGGATAAGAAAAAGCAGCGGAAGATCAAGGATTGGTCCAAGCATCACAGCAAGTATATCATACAATTCAAATTTGCTGTGGAGCAAGCTCGGGCTGGAAAACGAGCCCAGCTTCGTCAGCACTGCCCGATCGCGTTCAACAACTATCTCACATGGTTTCTTGCAAGCACCCGTGTGGAGGTATGCAAGCCGGCGTATGCCGAGGAGATTTTGGAAGAACCCACTGTTTTTGATGAGGTTGCCCAGCACCAGTACAACTCATTGATCAGGAAAGGCAACTCAATTATCCCTTCAGCTCCAATGATGAACTTTGTGGTATTTGCCCTTTTTGCTTTTCCATTCGCACTACTCACATCTTCACTTGCCTAACATGTTAACACCGTTTCTGTTCATAGCGTGCCCAGATCAAGAAAGCAGCTGATGAGACCGACACTATTCTGGAAACAACCCCGGCTGGCAAAAGCGATGGGGAAGGTGCACTTCGAGCTTTCATTAAGGTTCACATCTCCTTCAAACTAGCACTTAACATGTGTTGCTACGTTCGATGTCTCATTCACTTGTTCATGTTGCAGCGCCAGGGCCAAAAGTTAAGGCGGCTATCAAACCCTTTCGGTTGTCGTGACCCCGAGTATGTATCACCAGAACGTTCTAGGTCGGTGACACCATCAGATCCAACTTCTGGCAACGCTGATCCTTTGGAGGATGAGGATGTGGGTGTGGTCACCCAAGAGGTATGGCATGAGGATATATCCAATTGTTGATGCATTGCTAACTATATCCTGACACACGGTCTTTCCATATCTTTTGTGCATGCGTAGGTTCCTGATGATATGGTCTTGGGGACCTACAAGGGTCGGTCTGCATACGAGTTAAAGCCTAGGAAGGGAATCAACAAATACACACCTGAGGACTTCACTCAAAGAGGCAAAAGGACGGTCGGCACCTCGCGGATGCAAGCTTTGGATGACTATTTGGAGGACGAAATGGAAGACGTGGAGGTACCGGAGCCGGAGCCGGAGCCGGAGCGGGTTCCTCGTCCTAGGAAGGTGAAGAAGAATATCTGTGAAGAGGGGGGAGGAGCCAGCAAGCGCGGAAAGCACTAGTCATCCTTAGTAATGTTCAACCCAGAGTGGTGGTAGCTCTTAGTAATGTGGAATTTGTTATGTCGTTGAAGTTAGAGTGATGGACTTGAACTTATTGTAGCTCTATGTTATGGTAGCTCTATGTTATGGTACCTCTAAGTTATGGTAGCTCTATGTTAAACTTGAACTTATTGTGATGGTCCTTTCTAAGAAATGATGTCTTTGTTCAACACTATTTGAACCTTACTGAAAATGACAGTCTTTGGTAATGTTGAATTGTGGCTGAAAATGACAGTCTGAATGGCAAAAAAACACTAAGTGTTTGTGCAGCGCCTAGCTGGGAGGCGCCACACTCCATAGTGCAACGCCCAGTAGGCAGGCGCTGCACTATGGAGTGTGGCACCTACAAGCTAGGCGTTGCACATGTCTGTAACTTGTCCAAACTTCTGTTGCTCTCTGGATAGATACAGACACGTGCAGCGCCTAGCTGGGAGGCGCCACACTCCATAGTGCAACGCCCAGTAGGCAGGCGCTGCACTATGGAGTGTGGCACCTACAAGCTAGGCGTTGCACATGTCTGTAACTTGTCCAAACTTCTGTTGCTCTCTGGATAGATACAGACACGTGCAGCGCCTAGCTGGGAGGTGCCACACTCCATAGTGCAACACCCAGTATGCAGGCGCTGCACTATGGAGTGTGGCGCCTCCCAGCTAGGCGCTGCACATGTTTGTAACTTGTCCAAACTTATGTTGCTCTCTGGATAGGTACAGACATGTGCAGCGCCTATCCTGGAGGCGCCACACTCCATAGTGCAGCGCCTGGCCCCTGGGCGTTGCACTTGTACTTAGTGATTTTTTTTGCATATGCAAACATAGTAAGATGATGTGAGGTAGGATTGATACATAGCTAAGATGATGTGAGGTAGGATTGATAATAGCTAAGATGATGTGAGGTAGGATTGATACATAGCAAGCAAACGACTATGAAGAGAACATATGCACGACACATAGTACTTCACGACACATAGTAGTTCTTACAACCTAATCGACGAGGAGGAGACATAGTAGTTCGCGACACATAGTAGTTCTTACAACCAAATCGACGAGGAGGAGACATAATGGTTCATGACACATAGTAGTTCTTACAACCAAATCGAGGAGGAGGAGACATAATGGTTCACGACACATAGTAGTTCACAACCACATTCAGGAGGAGACATAGTTCATGACACATAGTAGCTCTATTGCGTAGAGCAAGGCCCCTTTCCCTTCTTCTTCTTCCTCTCTTCTTCCTCTTCCTCCTCCCTTTTCCTTATGTGGTGAGCCTCGTTAACCACCCTCTCCATGAATATCTGATTCTCCCTCTCTTCTTTTTCAGCTGCAATTGCCCAAAGCTTCATCGTTTTCTCTTGAAAATCCTTTAAACGCTTCTTCTGTGCCTCCTCACATTTCCTCACCAACGCTTGCTCCCTAGCGTACATCGCTTCTCTTCCTCTCTCTTCTCTTCCTCTCCATCTCAAGATCCTCTTCCTTCTTCTTCTTTAGCTTGGCTGCATCCTCCTCTCTAAGCTTCTTGGCAGCCTTCTCCCACCATCCCGCCATCTCATCTTCGCCATCCTCCTTCATCGTTGGTTTGTTGGGTTGGGAAGCCGCCATACCTACAATGAGTGAAACATAATGGTTAGTAGGGACAATAAGAACAAATGGAAGCACATATGAAAAAGAAGAACATATGAAAAAACAAGAACATATGAAAAAACAAGAACATATGATACATTATAGTTAGTGAGGAACATACGGAAACGGTCCATCTAGGTATCCAAACATTCCTCTATAACGAACTTGCCCTTGTCCATCACCGCGGCCAAGTCCACCACCAAGGCCAAGACCATCACCAAGGCCTAGACCATCACCACGGCCATTACCACCTCCACAAGCTCTACCACCACCACGGCCTAGACCACCACCACGAGCTCTACCACCACCACGGCCTCTTGTAAGTCCTAGTTGCCGACCTCTTTGTTGCCTAGATCCTCTTTGGCTAACGCTTGGTTGGCTACCACTTGGTTGCCTTGGCACTTGTTGGCTACCACTAGGTTGGCTACCACTTGGTTGGCTTGGTAGTTGTTGGCTACCACTAGGTTGTCTACCACTTGGTTGCCTTGGCACTTGTTGGCTACCACTTGGTTGCCTTGGCACTTGATGGCTACCGCGTGGTTGCCTTCGCACTTGTTGGCTACCTCTTGGTTGGCTTGGCACTTGTTGGCTACCACTTGATTGGCTCCCTTGTGTACCTCCTTGTTGGCTTGTGCTTGCATCATTTGTCTTGGACCTTTTCCTTGGTTTCGTACATTTTCTTTTGTTGTGGCCTTGACCTTTGCACTCCCCATAACGGGAGCTCTCACGAGGCTCTTGGAATTGGTCATTGCCCGCTTCGCGGCGGCCACCATGGCCCCATCCGTCCATGTCGCCTCTAAGACGCTTTGTCTTACGTCTACCCCGTTTAACAACCTTCAACTCTGGATCCGGCCATAGTTGAACTCCATGATACTCCGGCCATTGTGATTGGTCAAAGTACGGGTGAAAGCGGGGAGCCCATGTTTTCTTGACCTTCATAATTGAGAACTCCGACTCCCTCACGGTGCGTGGGTGATTGATGTCCACATTCCTAACGTGACCGGCCGTATACAAGTGTGAGCACGGGAGATGAAGCAACAATGGCCTCCCGCAAGTGCAATCACACTGTGTTAACGACACCTTGAAAGCCTTCCCTCCATGTTGCCATCCATCATTTGTGGTTCCTCCTGGCTCTTTCACTTCGTACTTCCACTCTTCGTTGTCATACAATATAGCTTCTTCTGAGTCCGCCTTCCGCGATTGAAATACCAACCATTCATCAACTTTGGGTGGGAACTTGTACTTGTACTTCCGTGGGTTCTCACCCGCTATCTGCGCATCGGTTTCCATCGAGTACTTTACAAAGTACGCATTCATCTTGTCAAATGTGTATTGAACTATTGCCGTCACGGGTAATCCACGTGCACCTTTGAGCACCCTATTGAAGCATTCGGCCATATTGCTTTTCATTTGACCGTATCTCCGGCCATCTTCATCAAAAGCACGTGCCCACTTGTCCCGGTATTGAAGGTGCCTATTGAGAAAGTCTTGACCCCCGGCATCAAGCTTTTTGTGTGCGAGCAATTTGTTGTACAAAGTGGCGAAGCGCCTATCGGAGAAAGCGAGACAACAATCTTGAAGATTGTCGGCCAACTCCTTAAGGCCACATGCCCTATAGAAGTTCGAACAAAAGTGCCTCATGCACCATCGATGATGCAATGGAGCATGCCCGGGAATGTCAATCTCCACCGCGTTAAGAATTCCTTGATTCCGATCCGATATGACACAAATTTCCCTTTGAGCGGGTAACACCTTCGTCCTCAAAAGATACAGAAACCACTCCCAGTTGTCATTGTTTTCCACCTCAACCAAAGCAAATGCCAATGGCAACACCCGGTTATTGGCATCACTTGCTATCGCAACCAACAAGGTGCCCTTGTATTGTCCGGTCAAGAACGTGCCATCAATTGCGATGACCGGTCTACAATGTTCGAAAGCCCTCACACATTGCTCGAATGCCCAAAAAGCACGGCCAAATACTCTGACTCTTCTTCCTTCATGAACCGTTGTTTGGTGCCCATGAGGCTCGACCACATGAACCATGCCCGGGTTTGTCGCGGCCATGGCTAGCAACAACCTAGGGATTCGGTTGTATGCTTCCTCCCATGTACCATACAACATCTTAAATGCGGCTTGCTTCGCCTTCCATGCCTTGCCGTACTTCACCTTGTAATGAAAGATGGCTTTCACAAGGTCAATGACATGTTGGACGCTATATTGAGTTGGAGAGCCTGTAAGCGATGAACTCGGACGTGAGTTGTTTGTGGTTTTGAGACACGATCTTGCCATCCACCCTCTTGCCTTGGCACATGTGAGTTGGCACACAACTCACTACATGCCAACTTGGACCTCCTTTCCATGGTCTTGCACGCACAATCCACGGACATATTTCATCTTCACATGCACATGCAACCGTGTAGCGCACATTGACGTCCGAGTGCACCACCTTGTGTGGACGATAATGCGCAACCGAGTAGTTGTCGAGCCACATTTTCAATTCCAACAAAGTGTCGAACTTAGAACCTTTAGCAATCCGGTTCCTGTCGTCTCCCAAATCACGATAAGAGCTTGGCCTAACCCCAAGAGGTGCACATTGGCCACCATCTACCACGCCTTCATCCGCGAGACTAACATCCTTGAACAATGTAGTCCGATGATCCCGACGAAATACCTTCTCAAAAGCTTCGGCCTCCTTCACCGTGAACCCCTCCGCATCAACTTGTTCATCGGGACCATCGTCATCCGAGTCCGATGCATATGCACGGGAAAAAGGGATGGATTGGTCCATTGTCTCTTGCAAATGATATTTGTCGAGATCACCCACATTGTTGTCATGGAGATCAACTTCATTGTCATCGTCCGCATACTCATCATTGTCCTCTTGCAAAACTTCATCTTGGTTGTTTGTAAATGGGCTCA
The DNA here is from genome assembly GCF_003073215.2 of Triticum urartu. Taxonomy (NCBI): domain Eukaryota; kingdom Viridiplantae; phylum Streptophyta; class Magnoliopsida; order Poales; family Poaceae; genus Triticum; species Triticum urartu. Next base: position 684,170,293 of record NC_053028.1, read on the forward strand.
ATGTTGGCCTCACTTCTTGGGTCAAAAGAGGTTCAACAATTTCATCTCGCTTCAAGGGTGGGGGGCTACTAGCAACCAAAGGGGAGGGGTTCCGGTTCAAGTCCAAATGCAAGCTTGAATCAACCTTCTTCGTTGCAAATAACTCAAGAGCCTTGTCTAGTGATTCGGCCACCGTCTCCTTGTATGCAACCCAACGTTGCTCCGAGTTGACACGCATTGTCTTCCAACGGACGTGCATTCCAAGACCAATATTATGCCTTCCCTCCAACTCAATGATATCATTAGGGTCCATCCAATTCAAATCTTTCCTAACTTGTTGCAAAAGGTCCGCATAGCTAGGACTACTATCAAACACCATGTCAAGCTCATCCGGGTCTGGTTCTATATTGCCTCTCAAAAAGGCGTCTTTGTCCCCATGATGAACAAACACACATGTTCTTCCCATCCCTATAAGCATTCCAAGAAACACAAGGTAACATTGCTTCCATGAGTACTAATCCAAGGATTAACACGGAATACAAACCCTAATATATATATCAAACAACAACCCTAACCCTATTCATAACCCTAACCCTAACCATAACCCTAGCCCTAAACCTAACCCTAGCACCAACATAAGAACACCCATAAGAGTAACCCTAGCATACTAACAAAGCCTAATCATAGAAATTGGCAAACAAACATCTCACATCTCCATGCAAATCTCTAGATCCAAACAAAACTAGGGTTTCCCCAAACTAGCAAGAAATGAGCAATGGGAGAACTTTACTTGGATCAAAACAAGGGGATCGGAGAAGATTACCTTGAGGGAGGGTTTGACTTCGAAATCCACGGGCAAATTCTTCGAATATGCAAGATTTGGGAGAGGATTTGAGAGAGGGAGAGAGTGGGAGAGGGGGCAAAGCTCGGGTTGGGTGTGTGGTGTGGGGGGTGGGGGAGGGGGGCCAGCCAGGTGGCTGGATAAGTCATAGTGCAGCGCCCCCGCGCTGGGCGTTGCACTTTAATTGTGTGGCGCCTAGCTCGGGGGCGCTGCACATTACATGTGTGGCGCCTAGCTCGAAGGCGCTGCACTGCTGGGTGCGGGCCCAGGGGCTGCCACGGTGGACTGAAGTGCAACGCCCCCGAGCTAGGCGCTGCACCGTAGGGTGTGGCGCCGTCGTGGCGGGCGCTACACAAAAAGGTTAGGGCTATGAAATTGTTTCGCGGGCAGCTCATTTTGTGAATTGATTTCGTCCACAGGTCAAAATAGTCAAATTTGCCGCGTGCAACAGGTGAAGTAGAGGGGGCTCACCGGCGTTGCGATGAAGCAGTAGTGTGGTGTTGCAGACTAGCTGACGGGCTGCAGCAGCCGGTGAAGCAGAGCGGGCTCGCCGGAGTTGCGATGAAGCGTCGCCAGAGTTGGGATGAAGCGTTGCCGGAGTTGATTGAAGCGCCGTCGGAGTAGGGATGAAGCACCACCAGAGTTGATTGAAGCGTCGGCGGAATTGCAAAGAAGCTCGCCGGTGTTCCAATGAAGTATCGTGGGGGCCATTGAAGCTTCGGCGGCGCTGCAATGGAGTGCGGCCGACGCTGCAGTGAAGGGCCGCGGGGATCGCCGGAGTTGCAATGAAGCGCCGTGGCAGGTCGCCGGAGGTGTAATGGAGCGCCACCGGGACGTCGGCGGTGCTGCCATGGAGTTGTTGCCATGACTAGTCATGGTGTGGTCCGATCCCACGGCTGTGAGTGTCTGATCGGACGGCTCTGGGGCGACTTAAATTTGTAAGCAATCAATCGGCTGATTTGTAGTAGCCGCCTTATAAAAATGACCGATGCCAGGAGCCGGCCGGTCCAAATTTCGGCCGGTCGTGCCCTAGCCATCAAATGCGACTCGCGTGGGCCGTTCAATTTGCCGAAATGGTTTTCACTCAGCTCCCCTTCCCCGTCTCACATCTCGCCCAGTACTGCCGATCCCGTCGTCCTCGGCCGAGGAACAATGTCATGCCGGTCCAAAGCACCGCGCCTCGCCGATGCCACCACCCTCGATTGCAGCATCCATGGATCCCGCCGCACCGACGGTCGCAGCGTACACTTGCACTGGTTCTAGCAATGGCGTGTGTGGCTGCAACATCTCACCGCAGGCGTCGAAGCTCGACAGCTTGCCATGGTGACATTGTAGCTCGTCACGACAACAGTTCCAGCAAAGCCTAATTCACGGTTGCAGCACCTTGCTGCCATGGTTCCAGCTCGCGCCAGTGACCTAACGCAGCTCGCCACGGTCATCGCTTCCACTCTGTCGCGCCTTCGGGTCGAGGTAGTAACAAAAATAGTAGCCGGTTGCAGAAAAAAAAGCCAGTTCCAGCAAAAATTGCCCTGCAGTCGCCAGGTTAAAGCAAAAAATTCGGTCGGCGTTGCTAATTTGAAGCAGAGAAAATAGTCGGTTCCAGCAAAAAAAGAAGCCAATTCCAGCAGGGTGAAAACCCAACGAATCGGAGGGGTTCACCGTCTAACGGAACCCGGCGTGTGAACAGTTACGCCACATCACCATTTGCAGGTCCAATCTGTCATAATCATGATCACAACGGTGTAAGCCACCAACCAGTGTTTCCTGCAGAAGAAAAAAAAAGTAGGCGCAGAATTTGGTTTTTGGCACGAATATGTAAACTTGTGTTTTCTGCAAACCTAGCCTTCATTGCTGATGGTTTTTGCAATTCACTCCCCTGGTAGGGGCTCTAGCTGCCGTTGGCATTTTTGGCGAAGAGGCTGGCATTGTTGGTGAAGAGACGGCGTTGCTGGTTTTTGCGTGACCCTTGCGAATGACAAAAGGCAGGTATGAGTCGACGACGAGGTCGCGGTGCCAGCGATGAAAGACAACCTGTTAGAAGTGCCTCTCGTCCTCGCCGTGGTAGAAGCTAATGACGTTGGCCTGTTGGAGGCATACCACCAGACGATGGTCCCTGAGAACTCGTTCGTGACCTCCTCATGGTCGTCGACGGAGACATGGAGGTTCTTGCTTTCTTTCTTTGCTGTTAAGTCGTGCATAGGGGGGCCAGAAGTATGAATTGGCGTCGGTCTTTTTTTCCTAAGCCTTCACTTTTTTTCCTGATGCTAGGCGCCGGCCGGCCAGCCCAAAATTTTTGGCGGGTTGAAGCGAAAAATTTCGTCAGTCCCAGCAAAAAAGAAGCCAATTCCAGCAAAATTGCCTCGCCGTCGCCAACCACAACAAAAAAACTGGTCAGTTCCGGCTAAAGGAAAAGCAGGTTGTAGCTCAAAATCGTGTCGGTTGTAGCATGTCGACTTCATGCCACCAGAAACGCACCTCGCTCCAGCGCAGGCTGCTGCCGTTTGCAGCTCCTATGATCGTCATCTCCATCAACGACGGCTGTCGGGGTTGCAGTACTGCATCGGGGGCGTAGCTCGTAAGCTATGGCCTCGAGTTCGTCGGTGTTTGTTGTGCTCGTGACAAGGCCGGGGAGTACGCGGCAAGCGCGGGGCTGGTCGCAGCAAATCCGGCGTGCGGTGGCTGCTCCGTGGGTGCGACGCTGGAGAGCAGAGGTAGGGCCATCGACACGGGGGAGCAGGAGGTGGGCGGCCGTCGACGCGGGGGAGAAGGAGGTGGGCGGTCGTCAGCGCAGGGAAGATAGAGATGCGGGTGAGAGAGATGACGCGGATCAGCTGAGGAGATAAGGTAGTAGTTGTGAGATGACGATTAGTTCGGATTGAGCCACACGAGCGGTTGGCGCAAAGTTGCGCCGATCGTCCGTATACAAATGTTTCCCGATAAAAATTCGTCGGAAGTAGAAAGTATCTTAAACATAATAAATATTACATCAAGGTCTTTGGACCATCGAATGACCAACCGTCGGCAAAGCAACCCACTGAAACGCCAACTTCTCCCCTCTCTTATGTAAGCCTTTCCTTCTCTTTCAAATGTTGAACTTCATGATCCTAATCACATTAGCTTGTGCACATTGGTGATGCTTCCATATGCCAGCCTTTTCTTGCAGCTTGGTGTCTCCTCTTTCTTTGCCAGCTCTCCCTTCAAGTTGCCCACTGAATTGTCCAGCAAGCCATCTTCTCATATTCATTGGACCTCTTAAACTGCTGGTTGTTGAACTCCATGGCCATCTATTCCTGGGCATCAAAGGGGCAGTTGACATCAACAACTAACTTCTGATAGTTCTCCTCTAGTTTGCTTTTCTCTCGATTCAGATTGTGAACTTGAAATGAACTCTCCAGATCGTCCCTTATCCTATATGTCTTGCTCTCTTGAAGGGACCAGTGCCTTCTCCATTGACTCTGGCCACTCTAAACCAATCCACTAAATTACTCCATAATTATTCCTTCCTGCAAAATTATGAAAATAACATGGCAATAAGCTAAATGACTTAGATATGTTATAGTAAACTAGAGGAGAACAGATAAGTTACAAAAAAATCACAAGGGCAGTTGTTTTGAAACTTGGTATAAAAATATGACTACTTGAGCACCATCTGACAATTTCCATATTCACTGACAAACTAAATGATAACTATTGACCAGGGCAATTATTTGAAACATGGTTAGTTAAGCACTGCCAAACAATGAGCATTGAAATTCAGCAAAAAATAATGATCAATATACAATCAACACTAAAGAATTAACACAATACAATCTCAATGAGCAACGAACAATTAACAACGACCACTTCACAGTCCGCCACCATATTAAACTAATGAACTATTTAAACAACAAAACACTAAAAGTCAAACACTAAGCATGTAAACAATTAGCAAAGTATAAATCTCAATTAATTAATAATCACATGATTGCAAACATGTACAAATGAATAGTACAATACAGATACCAACTAATTAAACTAAGACCACACTTAGCAAATTTCTAAGCACACTTAACAAATCTAAATGAGCTTGAATTAGCACACCTTCTCAGCAAATGTGAGAATCCCTTCAAACGCAATGCATCTCTCCGAGGGCTTGCCTTGGTCACACAAGACACTCAGATATGGGTCACTGCCGGTGAAATCCACATCATGCATGGTAGTAGGGAACTATACGAGCAAACAACATGCAAAGATAGGAAGGAACAGTTGAGATAGAGCTCCTAGTGAAAATCCCCGGAATCAGAAAAACCTAGCCGTAGCAAACTAACCTTGAGGATGTCGTCGTGGGAGGAGGAAACATGCTAGATGGAACCCTCGTTGGTTTTTTCTTTTCAAGTCATTCAAAGAAAATATGGCGCGGCATGGCATGGGCCAGCGGTCGGGCGACGACTGTGCGAAGAACAGAAAGAGAGTTCACGAGAGGAGAGGGCTCGAGCGAGAAGGAGGGGGGGGGGGGGGGGGGGGGGGGGGGGGGGGTGAGTAGGGGTTTGACCCTATAACGATTTGTTTGGTTTTGACGAAAACGTTTCGGTCTGTCACCTTACAACGGAGCCTGCGCGTGAATAGTTATGCTACGTCACCATTTGTAGGTCCCAACTGTCATAGTCATCAACCAGTTTTTTCTAGAAAAAACTGATTGGTGGCTATGACGTAGTACTGCACCATGCATGGACCAGAGGAAGATGACGGTCGCCACCGCCGATCCGAGCCACGCCCACCTCTCGACCACCGCAGCCGCCATGGCCGTTCCTGCAGCTCCTCTTGATACCGTGTGTTGATGGAAAGCCGTAGTCACCTGGACTGGACATGCGTGTACATGTTGCGTTCCAGTGACTGTCATTCGTGTGGTGATTTGCTTCGGTTGAAGCTTAGCTAAGCATCGTGTAGTCGTCGTCGTTGGCGCCGGAGCACGTGTCGTCGTCGTTGGCGTCGTTAGTGCCGGAGCACGTGTAGTCGTCGTCGGAGGTGAGGTAAACCGGCGAGCATTGATCCAACAGTCCATGGAAATGAGATTACTTAATGGATGCAGAGTTGGCTAGCTCAGTTTGTAGGCAACCAGATGCGTCAGGATTCCGATTGTTAATTGCATATTGTCATTTTATTTAGACGATTGATTGCATCTTGTCATAACAGGTAGTATAATTAATTTGCATGTGTATAATACTACAATAGTAGCTTTGAAAGTGATATGCATGGTGCTTAGTCGTCGGCGATACGAAGCATGCAATACTTTTCTTCGTGTAGCTGCTGCTGGGCCGGGAACGAGCACACATCGGTTCGCTGTATGTCGCCGTATGCTTTTAGTACCACATCGCTCGCGTTGGAGCCTACTTCGCGGTCTAAGTAGTCTGGCAGGGACGCACGTTTCGCCGATGACGCAAAGCATACACACCAGCTTGCTGGTCCAGGGTCTGTCGAGGCAAAAAGCAGTCATCACATACTTCTGGCCGGGCCAGGCCGTGGGCCTGTCACCTTAAGTTGTTGTTAAGTCGTGCATGAGGGGGGCCAGAAGTATGAATTAGCGTCGGTCTTTCTTTTTCCTTTTGTGTACTTTCAAAATACCAAGATCTGTTATAAAAATGGCCAATGCCCCTTTCCCATGCCGCATCTCGCCCAGTACCGCAGATCCCGTCACCCTCGGCAGCGGAACAACGCCATGCTGGTCCAAAGCACCGCGCCTTGCCGGCGCCACCACTCTCGGTTGCAACATCCATGGATCCCGTCGTACCGGTGCTCGCAACTTACACTTGCACTAGTTCCAGTAATGGCCAGAGTGGTTGCAACATCTCACGCAGGCCTCGAAGCTCGTTGGCTCGCCATGGTGACACCGTAGCTCGTCGCCGTAACGGTTCCAGCAAAGCCAATTCATGGTTGCAGCACCTCTCTGCCATGGTTCCAGCTCGCCGTGGTGACCTAACAAAGCCAATTCTTCTGGCTGGGCCCTTAAGTTGTTGTTAAGTCGTGCATGAGGGGGGCCAGAAGTATGGATTGGCGTCAGTCTTTTTTTTCCTTTTGTGTACTTTCAAAATACCAAGATCTGTTATAAAAATGGCCAATGCCCCTTCCCCATGCCGCATCTCGCCTAGTACCGTAGATCCAGTCACCCTCGGCAGCGGAGCAATGCCATGCTGGTCCAAAGCACCGCGCCTCGCCGGCGCCACCACTCTCGGTTACAACATCCATGGATCCCGTCGTACCGGTGCTCGCAACCTACACTTGCACTAGTTCCAGTAATGGCCTGAGTGGTTGCAACATCTCACGCAGGCCTCGAAGCTCGTTGGCTCGCCATGGTGACACCGTAGCTCGTCGCCGCAACGGTTCCAGCAAAGCCAATTCATGGTTGCAGCACCTCTCTGCCATGGTTCCAGCTCGCCGTGGTGACCTAACAAAGCCAATTCTTCTGGCTGGGCCAGGCCGTGGGCCTGTCACCTTAAGTTGTTGTTAAGTCGTGCATGAGGGGGGCCAGAAGTATGGATTGGCGTCAGTCTTTTTTTTTCCTTTTGTGTACTTTCAAAATACCAAGATCGGTTATAAAAATGGCCAATGCCCCTTCCCCATGCCGCATCTCGCCTAGTACCGTAGATCTAGTCACCCTCGGCAGCGGAGCAACGCCATGCTGGTCCAAAGCACCGCGCCTCGCCGGCGCCACCACTCTCGGTTGCAACATCCATGGATCCCGTCGTACCGGTGCTCGCAACCTACACTTGCACTAGTTCCAGTAATGGCCTGAGTGGTTGCAACATCTCACGCAGGCCTCGAAGCTCGTTGGCTCGCCATGGTGACACCGTAGCTCGTCGCCGCAACGGTTCCAGCAAAGCCAATTCATGGTTGCAGCACCTCTCTGCCATGGTTCCAGCTCGCCGTGGTGACCTAACGCAGCTCGCCATGGTAACCGATTCTGCTCCGTCGCGCTTGCCGGTCGAGGTAGTAACAAAAATAGTAGCCGGTTGCAGAACAAAAACAATTCCAGCAAAAATTGCCACGCCGTTGTCGGGCTAAAGCAAAAAATTCCGTCGGCGTTGCCGGTTTGGGGCAAAAAGTTTCGTCGGTTCAAGCAAAAAAAACAAGCCAATTCCAACAAAATTGCCTCGCCGCCGGCGACAACAAAAAAAACTCGTCGGTTCCAGCAAAAGGAAAAGCCGATTGTAGCTCAAAGTCATGCCGGTTGTAGCATGTCGACTCTACGCCACCAGAAACGCACCTCGCTCCAGCGTCTGCTGTTGCCGGTTGCAGCTCCTGTGACCGCCATCTCCAGCAATGGCGGCTGCCGGGGTTGCAGCACACAGCACCGCGCCGGGGGCGTAGCTCGTAACTTGTGGCCTCGAGCTCATTGGCGTTTGTTGTGTTCGCGACAAGGCCGGGGGAGCACGCTGCGAGCATGGGGCTGGTCGCAACAAATCCAGCGCGTGGTGGCGGCTCCATGGGTGTGACTCAGGGGATTAGGAGGTGAGGCCATCGACACGGGGGAGGAGGAGGTTGGCTGCCGTCTACGCTGGCGAGCAAGTGGGCGGTCGTCGGCGCGGGGAAGAGGGAGATGCCGGTGAGAGAGATGACACTGATCGGCTAAGGAGATAAGGTAGTAGTTGTGAGACGAACAATTAGTTCGGATCGAGCAGCCGGTGTAAAGTTGGGCCGGTCGGCCATATACAAATGCTTTCCTATAAAAATTCATAGAAAGTACAAAGTATCTCAAACATAATAAGTATTACATCAAGGTCTTTGGGACACCGAACGACCAAACGTGGCTAGAAAGACCCACAGTACACACACGTCTGCGTCCCTCCCGAGCCGCCCCCCGCGTGGGCGACCGGGAGGCCCCAGATCCCATCGCCGCCGAACCTCCCCCACTCCTCCTCCTCCTCCCTCTCCGCCACCCAAGGGCACAGCCAGGCGAAGCCTAGCTGTCGCCGGCGGCAACGGGGACTCGGGCCCTCTCGCTCGGGTGGGGCAGGCGCGGGCCGGCGCCTCCGGGCCGGAGCGTGGCGGCGGGCCGGTCGCCACGGCGGGTGGTGGCGGTGCCTCGGCGACGTCGATTCCTCGCAGCAGGAGGCCTTGCGATCTGGTGCGTCGCGGCCGCCAGAGACGGCGGCGGCGTGACCGGATTGGTTCGCGGCGGCGTGGCCGGATTGATCGCTGGTCGGCCGTCGGCACGGTGATGGGTGCGACTCGTCGGCAGCTGGGCAGATCTGCGGGATTCTACCCTTGTCTGGCCCTTGACAACGCGGGCAACTACGGGGGAAACCCTAGATCTCCTTGGGATCGAGCGATGGCGGCGCTTTGGCGTCGTAGTCCCTCTTTAGGGCATTGTTTTGGAGTTTGCTCTGGTTGAAGGGACCAGCGACGTCGGCGGCGCACGTCTGGTGGAGCAACTGCCGATGAAAATCGCGCCGACTACGGTCATGGCGGACTATGGCGGCGTCTTAGATGTCGTTCCCTTGTCGAGGCATCGTCGTTGCAGTCTGCGTCATCAGGCTCGGGATGCTCCGGGGGAAACCCTAGATCTAGGTCTTCCGGATCGGACGATGATGTCATTTTATCGCTTTCCCTCCCAGGGGCATCGTTTTGGAGTAAGTGCTGGCTGGGGGGATGGTGGAGCGGTGCTTCATCTCACACATCGATGGCGGCGGATATCGGCGGCATGGCGCTTCGGAGGCTCGGCGTCCAATGCACGGAGATGGACTCGCGCAGGGGGAGGTTGCTGTCTGGCGTCATAGTGATGTCGATGGCAGAGTGGCCAGACAAGGTAGAAGCCTCAATATGATCTGAAGACGGACCTGTGGAAGATGGCGGCGACGACACACGAGTGCGTCTGACCGGATTGTGCCCCAGACCCGGTATGTGGCTCGGCTGGGGATTCCGAATATGTTTCGGTTTCCGACTTTTGATGTTAGGCTTAGGTGAGTGGTTTGGGTAGTGGCCCAGTTAGCACCCCTTCATCATTTTGGATAGGAGTAGCGGCATGTGTTGCCAAGATGGTGGATTCATGCACATTGTTGTAATACTTTGTAAGGTCCTCGAGAATAATCAATAAAGTGGCCGTATGCATCTTCCAGATGCAGAGGCCGGGGGTCATCCTCCTTTTCAAAAAGAAAAAGACCCACAGAGATGCCAAGTTCCTCTCTCTCATGTAAACCTTTCCTTCTTTTTCAAATGGTTTAACTTCAAGTTCCTAATGACATTAGCTTGAGCACATTGATGATGATTCTATATGCCAGCCATATTGACATGCGTGTACATGTTGCGTATATAATGCTAATGGTTGGTGTGGTGATTTTGCTGATGTTGAAGCTTAGCTAAGCACGTGTTGTCGTTGTCGTTGGGGCCATAGGAGGAGATGAGAAGCTGTACTTGCGATGTAATTTTCATTATGTTTGGAATGATTTGTACTTTCGATGAATCTTTATAATAGATCTGATATTTTCTTAAAAAGAAAAAGCTCACACCAATACATCAACAATTTTATATCTGGTGACTCTAATTGGTGGGCGAATTATATATCAAGCTTGCCGATAGGGCTGAACTTATCAGTTAATCATATTTCACAACCTCAGATAATCCGTAAAAACTACAGGATAATCCACATCCGATGGATATTATCGACCATATCCGTTGGATATCCAGTTGACCAAAATCCGTACCTGTATCCATATCCGACAGATTTGTGCAAGTGCAGAACATATCCTTAGAAACGGATGTGAATACTGATCTGGAACATGAATTATCTGTACCATTTACATCCCTAAGGGTAACCCGCGTGTTTGTGCAGCTAGATATGTTTTACCGTTATAAAAATATGTTTTACATATTTTTTTTCAAAGTTTATGTGTTGAGATACCATTATATTCATATAGGTTACAGAAAAGTTTATAGCAAAAAAAAACCTACTTAGCGACCTAGAATGATTTTTTAGTGTTCCTCGACCTCAGCCAGTTGTTCTCCTCCAGACTAAGTATTATCTGATTAATTTTTTATAGCCCTAGTTCTATACCATCAAAAATAAAATAATTAAATATAGCTAACATACCTGGTGTCAAAATTATTGTACTCCCTCTGACTCCAAAAGAAGAAGGACCATAAAGTTTGTCTATAGTCAAGCACCACCTTTGTAGGAAAGACTATCAATAACTATAATACTAAAGAATATATTTAGCCTAAAATAGTAATATTGAAAATTATATTATTATGTATTTACTGATACTAATTTGGCGTTCAATTTCTGGATATTTTTTTCTAGAAATTCGGTCAAATTTTGCACGGTTTGACTTGTTTGTCTTTATTCCTTCTTATCTGGTCATTAGAGTATATCTAAAACTAAAGAGTTTAGAAATTGTCCAGTGATGATTAAGCATTAGTATTGATGGCTTACATCTAACCTTATTGTAGTTTCCTCAATCCGTCTCATCATTGATCATTAATATAATGTTGTTATGCTTAAATTTGTTGCAAAATCATGCCTCTTCTGCACACTCATCTTACAAATTATTAATATCTCTTACCCATCTATATATCCATAAAAACATGCTCATCATAACGTTGGAGGTGTTCGGGCTGAACCATTTTGGCACCACCTTCAACACGGTGACCACAAGCCACAAGGTGAGCTTGCGTGCGCTGGTAAGCAATGCTTCGCATTCTCTTTTCTGATCATTGCCATGTGTGTGTCTTCGGGTCTGCTGTAGCATTTGAATACTTCATCAGAACAAGCAAGTTTTATAGACGAGTTATATACGCTAGACTGCTGTCTTTTGTTTTGTAAACGACACTCTGTTTTTGTTCTGTTCTTACAACAATATCATGTTACATTTGGTCAGGGCTGAAAGAATGCAGAATTGGGTTGCTTAATTTAGTTAATTAATGAATGAACAGGCCAATTCAGATTTGGGTTGCTTAATTAGTTAATTAATGAATGAACGGGCCAATTCAGATTTGGGTTGCTTAATTAACTCTAGGAGCAGGATAAATTCTGATTGCTAATTGCATATTGTCACTGTCATGCGTAGTGGCGGCATTGGGTTGGTGAAATGGTAATGAAGCCTGCATGATACCATGTTTATTTTTTAATTCCATGAAAAAAACTTGTTAGCCTTTTGCTGTAGGTAAGGCGTGTGATTCTTGTTGCAGTAGCTTTTTGTATTGTTGCATACTTTATATGCAGCAGCATTACAAGTGTGAGAAGAAAGAAATATTGTTTCACTTGAAAGGTGAATTATTTTTCTCTCACCAAACACTGCATTTTTGTTTTGTAAGGGAGCACTAGTGAACAAGCTCATTCTTTTTCCTTGGCTTCCTGGAGTGATGTCACTTCACTTGTCACCTTGCTTAATATCCCCATTGGCTGCCTCGGGTGCTTTATCCTTCTCTTTGTCTTCCTCCTTGCCTTTCTTCACCTCTGTCTCCTCTATCTCCTTGGCTTTCTTCGCTTGAGCCTCGTCTGCCTCCTTCACCTTGGCCGCCGCCGCTTCCTCCTTGGCCTGCTTGAGCGCCTCGATTAGGCCTATCAAGCACACATTCGGGTCCCTCTTTTTCTTCTTCGACATGGGCATCAGGTTCTCTGCAACGTCAGCGGGCGACATGTCGGTCTCCTCAAGCAGGCGCTGAACTTCCCCAAACAGCTCGTGCTCAATGACATCTAGGTAGTTCTTGGCGAGCACCTTGAAGCCCTCAAAGCGGCAGTAGGACATCTCGATGTGCTTGTCCATCCTGCCCCGCCGGATCAGCGCCGGGTCCAGCTTCTCCTTGTGGTTGGTGGTGAAGATGATGATCCCTCACCTCTGCAAGCAGACCACAGCCCGTAGATGAAGTTAAGCAGGCCCGAGAGCGTCACCTTGGTGGCATCGTCCTTCTCTGGCTCTATCGGTAGCTTGGGCTTGTCATCGTTGTCGGAGTCCTTGTCGCTTGAGGCCTTCTTGTCCTTGCGGCGTTTTCCTGTGAAGTCGACGGAGCAGTCGATGTCCTCTATGACGATGATGGACTTGCCCGTTGTCTCGATGAAGAGCTTCCGCAACTCGGTGTTGTTCTTGACCGCCGTGAGCTCGAGGTCGTAGATGTCATAGTCGAGGAAGTTGGCCATGGCGGCAATCATGGTAGACTTGCCAGTGCCGGGCGGTCCGTAAAGCTGGTACCCGCGCTTCCACGCCTTGCCGACCTTGGCATAGTATTCCTTGCTCTCCTGGAAGGCCATGAGGTCGTCGATGACAGATTCCTTCTCATCGGGGTGCATGGCGAGCGTGTCAAAGGTGGCGGGGTGCTCGAAGGGGACATGGCTCCAGACGCTTTTGCTCTGGTAGGGGTTCCAGCTGCCGCTAGCATTGTTGGTGAAGAGGCGGCGTTGGCGGTTCTTCACAGTGACAGCACGGCCCTCACCGAGTACGAAAGGAAGGTAGGAGTCAACGACAAGGTCGCGGTGCCGTCGATGGAAGATGACCCGGTAGAAGCGCCTCTCATCCTGGCCGGGGTATAAATGGATGACGTTGGCCTTGGATTGCCTCTTTGAGGCGTACCACCAGATGGTGGTCCCGCAGAAGTCGTCAGTGACCTCCTCGTGGTCGTCCACGGAGACCCGGAGGTTCTTACTGTCCTTGCCGAGCTCGGCCTTGAGCTTGCGTGCGCGGCGGGCGCAGGCGTCGCTGAGGTAGGCCTCGACGGCGAGGAAGAAGTCGCTGCGCTGGAAGCGCTCGGCGCCATACTCGGAGATGGTGATCTGGAGGTAGGGGTTGAAGCAGGCGGCGAGTTTGGCGGCCCAGGTGGTGAGGTAGAGGCGGAAGGTCGGGGGCACGTAGTTCTGCACCACGGACAGAGGAAGATGACGGTCGCCACCCCCGATCCAAGCCCCGCCCACTTCTCCACCACTGCCGCTGCCATGGCCGGACCTGGAGCTCCTCTTGATCTTGTGTTGATGGAAAGCCGTAGTGATTTGGACTGGACTGGACATGCGTCTACATGTGGCGTATATAATGCGAATGGCTCGTGTGGTGATTTTGCTCGTGTGTTGTCGTGGTCGTTGGGGCCAGAGCAGGTGAGGAGAACCGCCGAGAGTCCATGGAACGAGATTACTTAATGGATCCAATGGCAAATGCGGACATGGCTATATCAGTTTTGTAGCCAACCAGATACGTCAGGATTGCGATTGTTAATTGCATCATGAAACTTTTTTTAGACGATTGATTATTGCATCTTGTTACAAGAGGCTAATATAAAAAATTGCATGTGTATAATACAATGGTACGTACTCGCTCCATTTTCAGATATTTGTCTTTCTAGAGATTTCAATATATGACTACATATGAAGCAAAATAAGTTAATCTACACTCTAAAATATATCTATATACATTCGTATGTTATATTCATTTAAAATATCTAGAAAGACAAATATTTAGAAATGAAGGGAGTAGCTTTGAAACTAATCAGAGATGCATAAGGTCGGCATGGGTGATGATTTGTATGGTGCTGATGACCCCCGAGGACAAAAGGCACAGTTTAGCTTCTTTTTTTTTCCCAGCGAAAGGCACAGCTTAATTAGCTGGACGGAAGACGACCGAGGTGGCTCGCTGGGCCGTGAAGGAGGCCAGTTCTTTTGCTAGCCTTTTTGGGCTTCCAAAATAAGCTGCTTCCTACCCAACTTATTTTAGAAGCCCAATCAATATTTTTTTTAAAATATACTAGTCAAGTCTTAATTACTAGGCTTTTAAAAAAATAAATTTGTTTGAACTTTTAGAATAAGCCAGGTAGGAAGCAGCTTATTCTAAAAGCCACGAAAAGAACTGACCCACATGGCTCGGTTCGGCGTGTACCACGCCGTGCCTAAAGAAGCATTAGTACAACACCGCTCGCACGAGTCCTACGTCGCGGTCTAAATAGCCTGGCAGTGACCCACGTATTGCCAACGACGCAAGCATATACACCAGCTTGCTGGTCCATGGTCTGCTGAGGCAAAAGCAGTCATCACGTACTTCTGACCGGGCCAAGCCACATGCCTGTCACCTGAAGTTGCTGTTTACTCTAGCATGAGGGGGGCTAGAAGTACGGATTGACGTCAGTTTTTTTTTTCTTTTCTTCTGAGCCTTCTCTTTTTTTATACCAACATCTATTATAAAAGTCTGAAGTACAAGTTATTTTAAAAATAATAATAATTACATCAAAGTCATTGGGCCACCGAACGATCACTATACCGTCGTCAGTACGACTTGCTGAGAGCCTCCCTTTTTCAACCTCTGCTATTCCTATGTTACTTCATTTGTCGTGATCTTAATATAACTTGACCTTTTGGTCATCCAGACATTAAGAAATGACAATTTATTTTAAGGAAAATCATAAGCTTTAGTACGGCATAATAGTTGGCAAATCGGCTATTATAAGGCTATCAACATTTTCTTTTTTGAATCTCCCTAATAACATATGTTAGAACATTATACTCCCAATAACAGCGAGACCCTACCCGCGCACATACACACACACTTATTTGGGCCAACTCATGGGTCACACCATTGAAATTTTGTCTACATGAAATAACATCACACGCACCAAACCAAGTCTTAGGGAAACTCCAATGCGGATCACCTATTGGACACCATCATTGTCTAAAAAAACCTATTAGACATAACCAAGACCTCCTTTTCCCCTCATGCTAGGGTTAGCTTTTCCCTCAGCGGTGATGGCAACTTGGGCTCAGAGAAGACGACCTCCATGATGTTCTTGTGCAACAGGATGAAGCACTGACGGATAATTTGACATGATGGATAGCCATTGCATGAGTCCATATGGACAAGCCCAACAACCAATACTGTTTTTACAAGAACATGAGAGTGGCGTGAAAATTTGCCAAGGAGGTGACCTTTCGCCCCCTGAACGACAACCTTTACACCTTGGAGTCCTATTGCCTTGACGATTCGAAATGGGTTATCGAAGAAGGGCCTTGGAAATTTCATGGTGTTGGTGCCATACGAATGGTTTACAAAACCCTCGCCAATCAAGCTCGATTCTCCAAAGATATGGACCTAAATCCACGACCTACCAGATGAGTATGTGTTGTTACTGAATCACTAGCAGGGAAGGTTAGTAAATTTATCTATGCTAAGCCGAAGTCGCAGGATTTTGAGGGATTTTTTCCAGAGCTGAAGTTAAGATCAATGTTAATAAACATATGAAGAATGGTGTTTCACTTATCCCGGATAATATGCGCTAGATCTTTCGCGTGAGATTTGAACGACTCCCAAACTGGTGCTCGGTGTGTGGAAACCTTGGTCACATGTACAAAGAGTACGGCGATGGGATTCACCCCTTCCCCCGCCGCCCCTTGTCTTTAAGGACTAGACCATAAAAGCGCGCGTTGCCGCGCCCGTCCATCTTGATAAAATATATTTAAGAAAATTTGGTTATTGCAAATACTTGAGAAAAATTAAAGGGTATATTTATGTTATGAAAATCTACCAAGGAAATTCTTCATTTTGATGCAAGGGACAAACGAAACTGATGCTATAGATACAATTTCTCATCTTATTTACAACTGATGTTCAAAGTCAAGGATACCATGATATCTCACAAAATCAGCATATGAATATGATAATGTCTTACATGCCCACACAGAACTTCAGACACCTCAACATGAACATGCTTCTCTCATTAAAAAATGTGACCATGTTGTTCAGTACTCATCGAATGTGAGAGTATTGGATGTCCTTTAGCTGCTCCACGGTTTGTTTTATTACCTTGTTGAATTTGTTCTTGCTCCGAGGGGATTGTATGACCAACACAGTTAAACTGATTTAGAAAAGAAGACTAAATTCAGGAGTGGATTTCCAAGAAAATGGCTTAAAAGCATGGCAAAAAGATGTACATGATTGATATTAGATACTTTGCACAAGAAAATCTCAACTACAGAAAAAAAAAACTATATAAAAGTACATACAGAAGTTGTTATATAGTTCCTAAAACCGCAAGGATGACTGAAATCTTTGAAACGATTGCAATTTCTTTTTGAAATGATTGCAATTTCTTATTCATTCAAAGGGATACTAATACATATGGACTTTCTTTGCGGTGAAATCTTTGTGGTTCATTGATGAAAGTAAACATGATAACTAATGTTCTTATAGACTGACACTATATACAATGGTCACAAAGGCTAAACTTTACTAAACATAAATAATAGGAGAAGATAAACATACTGAATTAAGTTGTTTCATGGAAGTGTCCCTTTAAAAAAACATGAGGTGCTCCAATTAGTAAGTATAACCGAAAAAGAAAACATTCTAGGATCAAAATTTATTCATCATATACAAAAATAATATGAACACAATTTCTTATAGTGACAAAAAAGTGTGTAAAAATGACCACAACTCAACTCTTTTATGTCAGTGTTCAAAAGTGGGTTGCATGTTTGCAATTTAATCCAAGACGAATACAGAGCGTGGTAGAACATTTTCACAACTTTGTGCTTCTGATATTGTGGCAAGATGGTTCAAATATGTCTGAGGTGTCAAGATCTGCGTCTTTTCCTCTTCCACCACTGCTCCTTTACTCCCTAAATAGCTTTGCCATTAGCCTGGTCAACCGTCTCTTTGTAGTTAGCTTAGGTATAAATTGCTACTGGGAGATCATGTATACGAAACAAATATCGGACGCGGCTAATCTGCACCCGAGCTCATATGCTCCCGCATGAACAGTAAAATCGAAAAAAAATCAAAAAAATTCAAAAAATTCCAATTTTTTTTTGAGAGAAATATTGACAAAAGTTCTAAGTGCCTGCAAAAATTCGTCATGAAATCACATTCCTATAAGGCGTGGCAAAAAAACAAAAATAGTACTCTGAAAAAGCTACTTTCAAATGCATTTTGAAGCACTGAATTTGTTTTTTTTGCCACGCCTTACAGGAATGTGATTTCATGATGAATTTTTGCAGGCACTTAGAACTTTTGTCAATGTTTCTCTCAAAAAAAATTGGAATTTTTTGAATTTTTTTCGATTTTTTTTCGATTTTACTGTTCATGCGGGAGCATATGAGCTCGGGTGCAGAATGGACTTTTCGACAAATATCCTTACACCATAGGAACATGACTGACTACATTCTTTGAGGGACAAACTGGTCAACTGATTTCAGATCCTGGACGGTGCATATATTATGTTCTACCTTTCGATTGGTAAGTTACTGTATGATGTAAAAAGTAAGATACTGTTAGCAACTAGCTACAAATCTTAAGGGATTGCCATGGAGGAAAGGGGATCGAGAGGGGAATTGCTTCAGTATTCGAATTTTAGTAGCTAGTTACAGGTTTCTCCTCTTACAAGCTGACGGCAGAGCCGTTCAACCAATGGTCGAATGACACGGTAGCTGGGACACGTTGATATATAGTTCACTTGACCCAATCGTCTGAGGCGTATCGCTGGGCTGGCTGTCTCAGTCGCTTGTCGAGCCGAACCACCTCCTGGGCTTCTTCAGTTGGGCCGTTTCCTGTAGTAGCCCGTGGTTTAGCCTTAACATTCCCCTTCCCCTTGAAATGCTGCTTGTCCCCAAGCGGTCGCTCGAGGAAAACGCTGCTTCAACGCCTCCAGATCCTCCCAAGTTGCTAATGACTCCGGCGGATCAGACCACTGAATAATGCTACCTCTTGAGCACTGCGTTGGATTTCCCCGAAGAGGAGAGGATGATGCAGCAAAGTAACGTAAGTATTTCCCTCAGTTTTTGAGAACCAAGGTATCAATCCAGTAGGAGGCTACGCGTGAGTCCCTCGTACCTACACAAAACAATAGCTCAACGCAACCAACGCGATTAGGGGTTGTCAATCCCTTCACGGTCACTTACGAGAGTGAGATATGATAGAGATGATAGATAATATTTTTGGTATTTTTGGTATAGAGATGCAAAGTGAAAAGTAAAAGGCAAAGTAAAAAAGCAAAGCAATAATAAAGTGATGGAGATTGATATGATGAGAATAGACCTAGGGGCCATAGGTTTCACTAGTGACTTCTCTCAAGAGCATAAATATTCTACGGTGGGTGAACAAATTACTGTTGAGCAATTGACAGAATTGAGCATAGTTATGAGAATATCTAGGTATGATCATGTATATAGGCATCACATCCGAGACAAGTAGACCGACTCCTGCCTGCATCTACTACTATTACTCCACTCATCGACCGCTATCCAGCATGCATCTAGAGTATTAAGTTAAAAACAGAGTAATGCCTTAAGCAAGATGACATGATGTAGAGGGATAGTTTCATGCAATATGATAAAAACCCCATCTTGTTATCCTCGATGGCAACAATACAATACGTGCCTTGCTACCCCTTCTGTCACTGGGAAAGGACACCGCATGATTGAACCCAAAGCTAAGCACTTCTCCCATTGCAAGAAAAACCAATCTAGTAGGCCAAACCAAACTGATAATTCGAAGAGACATGCAAAGATAACCAATCACACATAAAAGAATTCAGAGAAGATTCAAATATTATTCATAGATAGACTTGATCATAAACCCACAATTCATCGGTCTCAACAAACACACCGCAAAAAGAAGATTACATCGAATAGATCTCCACAAGAGAGGGGGAGAACATTGTATTGAGATCCAAAAAGAGAGAAGAATCCATCTAGCTACTGACTATGGACCCGAAGGTCTGAGGTAAACTACTCACACTTCATCGGAGGGGCTATGGTGATGTAGAAGCCCTCCGTGATGATGGCCCTCTCCGGTGGAGCTCCGGAACAGGCCCCAAGATGGGATCTCGTGGATACAGAAAGTTGCGGCAGTGGAATTAGGTTTTTGGCTCCGTATCTGATCATTTGGGGGTACGTAGGTATATATAGGAGGAAGGAGTACGTCGGTGGAGCTTCGAGGGGCCCACGAGGCAGGGGGCGCGCCCTCCACCCTCGTGGCCGCCTCGTGGCTTTCTTGACGGAGGGTCCAAGTCTCCTGGATCTTATCTGATGAGAAAATCACGTTCCCGAAGGTTTCATTTCGTTTGGACTCCGTTTGATATTCTTTTTCTCCGAAACACTGAAATAGGCAAAAAAACAGCAATTCTGGGCTGGGCCTTCGGTTAATAGGTTAGTCCCAAAAATAATATAAAAGTGGAAAATAAAGCCCAATATAGTCCAAAACAGTAGATAATATAGCATGGAGCAATCAAAAATTATAGATACGTTGAGATGTATCAGGCATCCCCAAGCTTAATTCCTGCTCGTCCTCGAGTAGGTAAATGATAAAAAGAGAATTTTTGATGCGGAGTGCTACTTGGCATAATTTCAATGTAAATCTTCTCAATTGTGGTATGAATATTCAGATCCGAAAGATTCAAGACAAAAGTTCATATTGACATAAAAATAATAATACTTCAAGCATACTAACTAAGCAATTGTGTCTTCTCAAAATAACATGGCCAAAGAAAGTTCATCCCTACAAAATCATATAGTTTAGTCATGCTCCATTTTCGTCACACAAGAATGCTCTCATCATGCACAACCCCGATGACAAGCCAAGCAATTGTTTTATACTTTAATAATCTCAAACTTATAAACCTTCACGCAATACATGAGCGCGAGCCATGGATATAGCACTATGGGTGGAATAGAATATGATGATGGGGGTTATGTGGAGAAGACAAAAAAGGAGAAAGTCTCACATCAACGAGCATAATCAATGGGCTATGGAGATGCCCACCGATTGATGTTAATGCAAGGAGTAGGGATTGCCATGCAACGAATGCACTAGAGCTATAAATGTATGAAAGCTCAACAAAAGAAACTAAGTGGGTGTGCATCCAACTTGCTTGCTCATGAAGACCTAGGGCATTTGAGGAAGCCCATCGTTGGAATATACAAGCCAAGTTCTATAATGAAAAGTTCCCACTAGTATATGAAAATGACAAAACAAGAGACTCTCTATTATGAATATTATGGTGCTACTTTGAAGCACAAGCGTGGAAAAAGGATAGTAGTATTGCCCCTTTTTATTTTATATTTTTTTGGGCCTTCTTTTTTTTTCTTTGGCCTTTCTTCTTTTTTTTGGACAATACTCTATTAAATGATGATCATCACACTTCTATTTATTTACAACTCAATGGTTACAACTCGATACTAGAACAAAGTATGACTCTATATGAATGCCTCCGGCGGTGTACCGGGATATGCAATGAATTAAGAGTGACATGTATGAAAGAATTATGAACGGTGGCTTTGCCACGAATGCTATGTCAACTACATGATCATGTTAAGCAATATGACAATGATGGATATGTCATGATGAACGGAATGGTGGAAAGTTGCATGGCAATATATCTCGGAATGGCTATGGAAATGCCATAATAGGTAGGTATGGTGGCTGTTTTGAGGAAGATATAAGGAGGTTTATGTGTGAAAGAGCGTATCATATCACGGGGTTTGGGTGCACCGGCGAAGTTTGCACCAACTCTCAATGTGAGAAAGGGAAATGCACGGTATCAAAGAGGCTAGCAATGATGGAAGGGTGAGAGTGCGTATAATCCATGGACTCAACATTAGTCATAAAGAACTCATATACTTATTGCAAAGACCTACAAGCCATCAAAAACCAAATCATTACGCGCATGCTCCTAGGGGGATAGATTGGTAGGAAAAGACCATCGCTCGTCCCCGACCGCCACTCATAAGGAGGACAATCAAATAACACCTCATGTTTCAAATTTGTTACATAACATTTACCATACGTGCATGCTACGGGACTTGCAAAATTCAACTCAAGCATTTGTCAAATTCAAAACTACTCAACTAGCACAACTTTGATATTATCACCTCCATATCTCAAAACAATTATCAAGCATCAAACTTTTCTTAGTATTCAACGCACTCAAAAGAAAGTTTTACAAATCTTGAATACCAAGCATATTATTATTATTAAGCAAATTACCATGCTATTAAAGACTCTCAAAATAATCTAAGTGAAGCATGAGAGATCAATAGTTTTTTTAAAACAAATCCACCACCGTGCTCTAAAAGATATAAGTGAAGCACTGGAGCAAAACTATAAAGCTCAAAAGATATAAGTGAAGCACATAGAGCAAAACTATATAGCTCAAAAGATATAATTGAAGCACATAGAGTATTCTATCAAATTCCAAATTATGTATGGCTCTCCCAAAAGGTGTGTACAGAAAGGATGATTGTGGCACACTAACAAACAAAGACACAAATAACACAAGACGCTCCAAGAAAAACACATATCATATGGTGAATAAAAATATAGCTCCAAGTAAAATTACCGATGGAAGTAGACGAAAGAGGGGATGCCTTCCGGGGCATCCCCAAGCTTTGACTTTTTGGTGTCCTTAGATTATCTTGGGGGTGACATGGGAATCCCCAAGCTTAGGCTCTTGCCACTCCTTGTTCCATAATCCATCAAAAGATTTCACCCAAAACTTGAAAACTTCACAACACAAAACTCAACAGAAATCTCGTGAGCTCCGTTAGCGAAAGAAAACAAAAGACCACTTCAAGGTACTGTAATGAACTCATTCTTTATTTATATTGGTGTTAAACCTACTGTATTCCAACTTCTCCATGGATTATAAACTATTTTACTAGCCATAGATTCATCAAAATAAGCAAACAACACACGAAAAAGAGAATCTGCCAAAAACAGAACAGTCTGTAGTAATCTGTAACTAACGCAAACTTATGGAACTCCAAAAAATCAGCCAAAATAGTAAGACCTAGGCAATTTGTTTATTGATCAGCATAAATTGGAATCACTATTTTATCACGTTCTGGTGAATTTTAATAATTGTTTTCGTGAACCGAAAGTTTCTGGAAATTACAGCAATATCAAATAACTAGCATCCAAGAAGATCCTATAGGTTTAACTTGGCACAGACACTAATTAAAATATAAAACCACATATAAAAAGAAGGTAGATGGATTATTTATTCTTAATCAGCAAGGAAAAATATTGGGTTGTCTCCCAACAAGAACTTTCTTTAAAGCCTTTTTATCTAGGCATTGAGATTTCAATGATGCTCACAAGAAAGACAAGAATTGAGGCACAACAAGAGCATCATAAAACATGTGACAAACACACTTAAGTCTAACATACTTCCTATGCATAGGCATATTATAGGCAAACAAATTATCGTATCAAGCAAAAACTAGCATATGCAAGGAAGAGGAAAGGAACAATAGCAATCTCAACATAAAGAGAGGTAATTTAGTAACATGAAAATTTCTACAACCATATTTTCCTCTCTCATAATAATTACATGTAGGATCGTAAGAAAATTCAACAATATAGCTATCACAAAACATATTCTCAACACGATCCACATGCATGCAAAGTTGACATTCTTCCAAAATAGTGGGATCAACATTAACTAAAGTCATGACCTCTCCAAACCCACTTTTATCAAAAATTTCATAAGATTGAATATTCTCCAAATATGTGGGATCTAAAGTTGACAATCTTCCAAACCAACTTTTAATATTATTGCAAACAATATTATCAATCTCATATTCATCATGGGGATTAAATAAATTTTCAAGATTATAAGAAAAATCTCCCCAATCATGACTATTGGACATAGTCAAACTAGCATCCCCAAGCTTAGGGTTTTGCATATTATTAGCATAATTTACACCAATAGAATTTATAATAAAATCATTGCAATCATGCTTTTTATTCAAAGATCTATCGTGAAGCACTTCATCACAATTTTCAGATTTACGAATTTTAGGCCAAAGCTTATAAAGATAATCTAGTGCATCCAAATCACTAGGAATTGGTTCATCATAATTGGATCTCTTAAAAAGATTGGCAAGCAGATGAGGATCCATAGATATTAGCTTCTCTGTTTAGGAATAAATACTCAACTATTTCAACCAAGCGAGAAAACGAGCCAAGAGAGACATAAAGGCGAACGGAAAAGAGGGGGCGAATAAAACGGCAAGGGTGAAGTGGGGGAGAGGAAAACGAGAGGCAAATGGCAAATAATGTAATGCGGGAGATAACGGTTGTGAAGGGTATTTGGTATGTTGACTTTTGCGCAGACTCCCCGGCAACGGCGCCAGAAATTCTTCTTGCTACCTCTTGAGCACTGCGTTGGATTTCCCCGAAGAGGAGGATGATGCAGCAAAGTAACGTAAGTATTTCCCTCAGTTTTTGAGAACCAAGGTATCAATCCAGTAGGAGGCTACGCGCGAGTCCCTCGTACCTACACAAAACAATAGCTCAACGCGATTAGGGGTTGTCAATCCCTTCACGGTCACTTACGAGAGTGGGATCTGATAGAGATGATAGATAATATTTTTGGTATTTTTGGTATAGAGATGCAAAGTGAAAAGTAAAAGGCAAAGTAAAAAAGCAAAGCAATAATAAAGTGATGGAGATTGATATGATGAGAATAGACCTAGGGGCCATAGGTTTCACTAGTGACTTCTCTCAAGAGCATAAATATTCTACGGTGGGTGAACAAATTACTGTTGAGCAATTGACAGAATTGAGCATAGTTATGAGAATATCTAGGTATGATCATGTATATAGGCATCACGTCCGAGACAAGTAGACTGACTCCTGCCTGCATCTACTACTATTACTCCACTCATCGACCGCTATCCAGCATGCATCTAGAGTATTAAGTTAAAAACATAGTAACGCACCTTAAGCAAGATGACATGATGTAGAGGGATAGTTTCATGCAATATGATAAAAAAAACCATCTTGTTATCCTCCATGGCAACAATACAATACGTGCCTTGCTGCCCCTTCTGTCACTGGGAAAGGACACCGCAAGATTGAACCCAAAGCTAAGCACTTCTCCCATTGCAAGAAAAACCAATCTAGTAGGCCAAACCAAACTGATAATTCGAAGAGACTTGCAAAGATAACCAATCATACATAAAAGAATTCAGAGAAGATTCAAATATTATTCATAGATAGACTTGATCATAAACCCATAATTCATCGATCTCAACAAACACACCGCAAAAAGAAGATTACATTGAATAGATCTCCACAAGAGAGGGGGAGAACATTGTATTGGGATCCAAAAAGAGAGAAGAAGCCATCTAGCTACTAACTATGGACCCGAAGGTCTGAGGTAAACTACTCACACTTCATCGGAGGGGCTATGGTGATGTAGAAGCCCTCCATGATGATGGCCCTCTCCGGCGGAGCTCCAGAACAGGCCCCAAGATGGGATCTCGTGGAAACAGAAAGTTGCGGCGGTGGAATTAGGTTTTTGGCTCCGTATCTGATCGTTTGGGGGTACGTAGGTATATATAGGAGGAATGAGTACGTCGGTGGAGCTTCGAGGGGCCCACGAGGCAGGGGGCGCGCCCTAGGGGGGGCGCCCTCCACCCTCGTGACCGCCTCGTGGCTTTCTTGACGGAGGGTCCAAGTCTCCTGGGTCTTATCTGATGAGAAAATCACGTTCCCGAAGGTTTCATTCCGTTTGGACTCCGTTTGACATTCTTTTTCTCTGAAACACTGAAATAGGCAAAAAACAGCAATTCTGGGTTGGGCCTCTGGTTAATAGGTTAGTCCAAAAAATAATATAAAAGTGGAAAATAAAGCCCAATATAGTCCAAAACAGTAGATAATATAGCATGGAGCAATCAAAAATTATAGATACGTTGGAGACGTATCAAATAAGACCTTGAGGAACTGCTCGTTCGCCAGCTTGACAGAAACGGCGCTGAAGCACTCTGACAGGGATAGCAAGTTGTGAATCAACAGGAGGAAGATCAGATTGTACCTGACAATGAGGCCCCAATGCTTTCTTCAGTTGAGAGACATGCAAAACTGGATGAATTTTGCTATGAGGAGGAAGTTGCAGGCGATAAGCAGAAGGACCAATGCGCTCCAGTATCTTGAAGGGGCCATAAAACTTGAAAAGAAGCTTATGATGTGCACGGGGGGCAACAGAAGACTGCACATACGGCTGTAGTTTCATCAAGACAGAGTCACCCACTTGAAATACCCTGTCAGATCTCTTCTTGTCTGCCTGATCTTTCATACGAACACGCACACGTTCCAAATGCTACTGCAACAGCCTGAGCATGAGTGCGCGATCTTGGAGCCAAGTGGACAGTTCTAGCACTGAACAAGCGTCTGCATCTGATATGCCAAACTGATGAGGAGAATGCCCATACAGAGTCTCAAATGGAGATTTACCTTGCAGAGAGGAATGCATACTGGTGTTATACCAATACTCCGCGAGTGACAGCCACTGCGCCCACTTAGCCGGGCATGCATGCGTGAAACATCGAAGAAAGGCTTCCAAGCACTGATTCACGCGCTCTAACTGTCTGTCAGTCTGAGGATGATGGGAAGAACTCATCTTGAGCTTAGTGCCTATCAGAGCAGCAATCTCTCGCCAAAAACGACTGGTAAAGATACGATCACGATCAGTAACAATTGATTCAGGCATCCTGTGAAGCTTGTATATGTTGTCCATGAACGCTGCAGTCACCGTGGATACAGTAAAGGGATGCTGAAGTCCAATAAAATGTGCATACTTGGACAACTTGTCCACAACCACTAGAATGCAATTAAAGCCACCCGATTTTGGAAGGCCTTCAACAAAATCCATAATAAGTAGTTGCCAGTACTGAGAAGGAACATGCAAAGGAGGAAGAAGTCCAGGGTATTTAGCATGATCTGGTTTAGCACGTTGACAGATCAAGCATTCTTGCACCATCTTATGCACCTGATTACTCATGCCTTTCCAATAGAATAATTTCTTGAGCTTCCGCAAGGTGAGTGGCACACCTGAATGTCCTCTCAGGGGACTAGCATGGAAAGCCTCAATAATTTTCACTGTCATGGGTGAGCCATGAGGCAACCACAATCGCTGCTTGTACCTGATCAGTCCATTTTGTAGAGAAAAGGCATCTCCAGAGTCAGAGCGAACAGCCAATCTCGTAAGCAATTCTTGCGCTTCTTGATCATGTTGGTAGGTGTCACACACATCCTGCAACCAAGCTAGGTGCTGACAAGTGATCGCTAACAATTCAGACTCAGGATGTGGTCTGCGAGATAAGGCATCAGCAACTCGATTTTCAGACCCTTTTTTGTATTTGATCTTGAACTGCAAACCTAGCAACTTAGTGAACACTTTCTGCTGCCAGGGAGTATGCAAGCGCTGGTCTTCCAGATGGGCCAAACTGCAGTGATCGGTAAAAATCAAAAACTCAGAATGTTGTAAGTATGTGTGCCACTGTTCAACAACCAATAAAATCGCCATGTATTCCTTCTCATAAGTGGACAATCCATGATTTTTTGGTCCCAGTCCCTTACTGACAAATGCTATTGGATGTCCCTTCTGTAATAACACTGCACCTACCCCAGTGTCACTGGCATCAGTTTCAACAACAAACTGAACCTTGAAATCTGGCAAAGCAAGTACACGTGCTGACGTTAGAGCTTTTTTCAACACTTCAAAAGCAGTCTGTGTTGTTGTAGACCATACAAAGGGCACATTCTTGCGCAGGAGATGAGTCAAGGGCTGGCTGATAACACCATAATTGCCACAAATTTCCTGTAGTACCCGGAAAGTCCAAGAAACCCTCGAAGCTCCCTAATAGATTGGGGCACTGGCCACTCAAGGACCGCTTGCACCTTAGCTGGGTCTGTTGACACTCTGTTCCCACTGACCACAAAGCCCAGATAGGATATGCTACGCTGGGCAAATGCACATTTTGACTCTTTAACTCTCCACTGATGTTGCCTGAGTAGTTGCAAAACTTTCTTGAGGTGCTGCACATGTTCCTCTAAGGTAGCACTGAACACCGGTATATCATCAAAGAATACAACTGCACAGACACGGTCCACAGGTGCTAGAGTAAAGTTCATCTCTCCTTGGAATGTAGCTGGCCCTCCCGTCAGCCCAAATGATACCACATTAAACTCATAGTGACCATTGTGTGTATGAAAGGCCGTCTTGTATTCTTCCCCGAGAGCCAAACGGATCTGATGATACCCAGCACGAAGGTCCAATTTGGAAAACCATGAGGCGCCTGATAATTCATCGAGCAATTCATCTATCACGGGCAGAGGATATTTAGTCTTTAGTGTCAACATATTCAGTTGTCTGTAATCAACACAGAGTCGCCATGTGCCTTCCTTTTTCTTAACCAAAATGATTGGGGAAGCAAATGGACTAGTGCTAGGAGAAATTACACCTGAGGCTAGCATTTCTTTCACTTGTCGTTCTATTTCTGTCTTTTGCTCAGGGGAATACCTGTACGGTCTAATGTTAACAAGATGAGCTCCCTCCACCAGTGGTACTTTGTGATCACAGGAGCGACGAGGAGGAAGACCAGTAGGTTCCTCAAAGATATCAGCAAAGGAAGCAATGACTTGTTGAATTTCTTCAGGTACATCATCCATCACAGTCACTTTTGTTTCTTGTGTGTCTTGGATAAGTTGTAGTTCTACCACAATGAATTCACACTCAGATGGCAGGTCTCCTTGTAGAACCACTTTTGCGCCCTTGTAATCAAAGGATAGCCATTTTTGTAACCAATTAACACTCATAGTCCCCCGAGCTGAGAGCCAATCCATCCCAATAATCCCATCATAATGTTGCAGAGGTAGGATTTTGAAATCAGTAACAAACTGATGTCCCTCCACTGACCATCCACAGTTAGGAATCCAAGCAGAGCATTCCAGTTGCCATCCTCCAGCGATCTTGACTTTCTGCACCCTGCTCAAAGGTTGCTGACCCACCAAATGACCTGCTAATTTGTCACTGAGAAATGAATGTGAGCTTCCAGAATCCAATAAGAAGACTACTTCCTGTCCTCCAACTTGACAAGTGAGTCGAATAGCACTGTTAGCCGGATCAGATGTTTGTGTTTCTGCAGATAATACCATCAAATCCACTTCACTATCATCAGATTCCACAGGATCAGTAGCACAAAATTCCAATATCTCCTGCACAACATGCAGTTGCACTGTATTATTGCACTTGTGATCTCTGCCCCACCTCTCACCACATATGTAACACAACCCTTTTGCCCTCCTGTAAGCCTTGAGAGTGGCTAACTTTTCCTCAGTAACTGAAGTGACCTTTTGTGTTTCAGGTACTCGGATCTCAATTGGCACTTTATATTCAGCTGACTGTTTATACTGCTGAGATGGATTGGAGTAACTAGCTCGCCTGCTGCAAGGAGTGTACTCTGGTTCACAATCAGCAACCTCTTCTTGCACAGCAGCAATGGAATAAGTTGCATCCAAATCAGCAGGCCTTTGCACTGCAACCACCATCCTGACAGTGTGTTTCAGACCATCAATAAAACGCGTGGTATAGTGTAACATATCAGGATCAGGTTCATAAGCGGTCAACTGATCCATCAACTCTGAGAATTGAGCAATGTATTCCTCCACAAATCCTGTTTGTTGCAGCCTGTACAATTTGCGCACAAGTGATTGATGCTGATTGCGCCCAAAGCGAGCAAGGACGGCAGCACAAAACTCATCCCATGATGCACGAACAAACTTATGCTTTACTAATGAGAGCCAACGCGCTGCTGATCCTTCAAATTGCATAGCTGCTACTGCAATCCAAAGATCAGGATCTGTGTCCAACATGTCAAAATAATCCACACACCGTGTTTGCCATAATTTGGGGTTCTCTCCATCAAACCTCGGAAAATCAACTGACGGTGGTCTCCCGTGCCCAGAATTGCCTGACGAAGACGCAGCACCATTCCTCCTCTGACGGGCAGACAGACTGGAGAAGGACGAGGTTGGTCTGGGTAATTCAGTCATACCTCGAGCTGGAGGTGGAACATACGGCCCTGACGAGACTGCACCATTCGACGCCATGGATGAGCGAAACGCATGCGCGCTCCCCTCGGGTGCGCCCTTCGGCGAACGCTCGCCTCCTTCCGCTTCGCTGGGGCGAGCTGCAGAACTATTGGCGACACGCAACTCCTGGATCTGCTTGAGGAGGTCCGCTTCCGCGCCGTCGGTGTACGCTTGCATGTCGTTGACCGCTGCTTCCATCGCTGCCTCGACGGCCTTGTCGACTGCCGCCCCGACGGAGCGCGACACCACCGCCTCGACAACGCTGCCCACCGTCGCCACAATCATCGCCTCGAGCTCCTTCTGGTGGCGAAGATGAGCCGCGTCGCTTGCTTGTGTGACCGTCTCGTAGATCGCCTTCCCCTCGGGAGTGAGTTTCTCCATTAGCTCCTGACGCCGGCGCGCCGCCAGCCTAGTCTCGTGCGGATGCTCCAGCGTGGGTGGAATTTTTTGGCTCTGAGTACCAATTGTTAGCAACTAGCTACAAATCTCAAGGAATTGCCATGGAGGAAAGGGGATCGAGAGGGGAATCGCTTCAGTATTCGAATTGCAGTAGCTAGTTACAGGTTTCTCCTCTTACAAGCTGACGGCAGAGCCGTTCAACCAATGGCCGAATGACACGGTAGCTGGGACACGTCGATATATAGTTCACTTGACCCAATCGTCTGAGGCGTATCGCTGAGCTGGCTGACTCAGTCGCTTGTCGAGCCGAACCACCTCCTGGGCTTCTTCGGTTAGGCCGTCTCCTGTAGTAGCCCGTGGTTTAGCCTTAACAGATACCTTGGTGTTGTCCGCTTGAGGAAGGTCCCTTGGTTAGTCTCAAAGAGACGGGAGAGGTTTTCGATTATATAAGATACATCAACCGAAATATATGTAGTTATTTACCTGATATGGTGATAATGGCAACTGACCAAAGAGCTCAGCCATGTGTGACCTGAAATTCAACTTGGCATGTATTATACCTGAATCATCAGTACCAGTGAGAGGCACCTCCCCGGCTCTCAGATTTGCTGATATACATAACAGGCTGCACACTTGAGAGAAGAAAACACCCACTTTTCAGTTTAACAGGAGATTGGTGAAGAACTGAAGATATGGTCAGCCCGGGACTCTGTGCGGCACGAAGGCAAGCACTCCGGTTATGTTCTTATTATAAAATTGAATCGAACCGTTGCGGTTTACCGAAAAAAGGGTTTCTCCCCGCTTTGTATTCCAAAGCAATCAACATCGATACAGAATCGCTGGGTCAAACAGCACAACAAATCCAAAAGAAAAAGAAGAAGAAGCAAATGCCAACAACGGCAGCTCGACAGAGCGCGGATGACCCGCCACCGCTACGCCCACCAAAGACAAACCACTACAACCCGAGGCTCCGGACCACCGTGTACAAAACAGCACCTCCCAAAAGGAAAGCGACGCCGACGACGCTGCTGCCCGGACATGTCCTAGGGTTTCCCCGGCACGCGGAGGGAGGTGGGGGATGGATATCACCGACACCCTCCAGGATGGATATCACCGCATCGGGGCCGAAGACCGGCAAGGATTTCTCCCGTACTCCAATCCCCGCCGACCAACCAGACCGCCGTCCACCACCATGCGCCATTGCGGTTGCGCCGTCACCCACGCCGCCTCACTGCGAACACCAACACGAGGCCAATAGGACCGGAGAGAAGCGCCCCACGGAGGGAGAAGCAGCACTGAAGCCGAACGGGAGGGAACCACCTCCACCGCCGTCGTGCGGGAGGCCAGAGCCTCTGGCACCGTCGCGGTAGCCGTCCGGACGCGGCAGGAGGGCATGCCAGGCCACCCCTGGCCCGGCCAGGCCCGAAACGGGCCCGCTAAGCCCCGCCGTCACGCTGCAGCAAGCCGGCGATGGCGTCGCCAACACCCTGCCGCTCATCGCCTCTCCCCCTCCTCCCGGAAGCCACGAAGCAGACCCACCCCGCCGCCGGCCCGCCCAGAAGTCCGCCTCCGCTCGCGCCAGGAGCCCCCGCCGCCGCACTGGACCGCCGCCGCCTAGAAGCACCGCCCGGGGTCGCCTCGTCTCGTGCCGGCGAACACCCGAGAGGGAAAAAGCCAGGGGGGCGCCGCCACCAGCGTCGCCCGGGCCAAGCCCGCAGCGGACGCCGGCGCCGGCGGGAGAGAGGAAGGGGGAGGGAGAGGCGTGCGGTGATGCAAGCGGTGGGCGGGTTTTGTGTGCTGCGTCCTGACCTGCCGGGGCAGACGACGTTGGCAAGGACAAAGACCAACGATCTGTTGCGACGCAGGCCGGTGATCCCTTTTTTCTTTTGCTAGAGTAGAATTAGAAGTAGAACGCGAGTGTGGCAGAGAGGACGAGTCGTGCATGAGAAGGGGTTGACTTGATCCAACGACTCTACGTTGCGCGAATGTAAGGGCTTGGGAGGTGACCGATCTGGAATCTAGCCGGTCGACCGACGTGGAGTGCTGCCCATCTAAAAAGAGAAAATCCGGACCCAAACGGCCTAGGCGCGAACGGACGGGGCGGGCGGCACGCCTGAGCCCACCACCACACCCCTGCTCCTCTGCCCGAGCATTTCTTTCCTTCTCTTCCCAGGCTGCAATTGCTCTGCAGCTCCGCGTCGGCGTCGCCATGGAGCTCGCCGTCAGAGCCGCGGCGGCGTCCTGCTCCTCCTCCCCGTCGCTCCATCCCCCGCGCGTCCGCTGCCGCCTTGGCCGCAGCCCAGGCCTGCCGCAGCGGGCTCGCCGGGTGGCCGTCGCCGCGGCGGCCGTCGCCCTCGACCCGGTACGTACCTACCTAGGCCACTAGCTGATTCTCATCTCAGGGAAGGCAAGGGAACGCGTTGTGTGTGTGTGCGCGCGCTAGAAAAAAGGGGGAACGATTGTCGCATGCCAGATGTTCGGTGTTATGTCTAGGCGGGGTTTGGCAGGAACCAAGCTCTGTATTTGCTCCAAGAGTAATCAATTGAGTCGAGATAGGCGTGATTTAGCAGAGCTTTTCAGTTTGGGGAGGTGATGCGTGTCATGGCGTGCACTGCTAGTATTTGGCAACGAGAGGGAAAGACTGTTAGAACTTAGAATTATTAGTACGTACTACTAGTTAACCTTGTCTTAGTTTCAGACTTTATTTATCTGCATTTTGTAACAATCTGGGCATTGGTCAATCTGTATAGGTCATGCCCTCTACTCAAAACGTTCACTTGCTCTGCGCTAGTACAGCAGACAAGGGATGGGCGATGTCTTGGGCGGACAGGCGTGCAGTGTAGCGCACGTCCTGGTGAGCGCCTCCGGCGGCCGTGTGAGTCATGTATATCTCGTCCTCCTTCGTGTTGCTGCAGAGATTAACCCCAGAAAATGCCAAAAAGGCATGCGGTGTAGTGCCCACCAAAATCTCTGACTTCTTGCCATTCCTCTGCTTTGTGCATTTCTGTTGTAGTGTGCAGACCACCTGTTCGTTGGTTTGCCTGAAGAAGCTTGGGTGAGGAACTGAGTTCCCAGCTCTGTCCACTGGACAAGGAAGGACGAGGGAGACTCAGGCAACTATCACTATCAGACTGTACCTCCCATTTAGATTAGTGATTGAGCTAAATGGTTATATACCTGCTGATATCTGGATTTCTGTTGCCTTAGGACTAGTGGTCTCTGCAATCTAGCTTGTACTTTTTAATACTAGAGAGCTAGTCTTGCTAACAGCGATCGTGTGTGGTTCAGAAATAAGCAGCCTGTTTAATACAGTAGCATGGTTTACAGTCGTGTTAAGGGTAAGCCAAGGTGAATGTTTTGCATACAAGGTGTTTGATGTTATGCCAAGGGAGGACTTTATTCATACCGTGTGAAACTGACAATGACTATGTGAACAATTTCAGGAGATCAAAACCGAGCAGAATGACGTTTCGAAAACTGAGGTCTTTGCGTGCCCTGTTTGCTATGAACCGCTGATAAGGAAAGGGCCACCAGGCATGAACTTGTACGTCTAAAGTCCATGATTTATCTTCATCTCTCATGCATATCTGTTGTCTGGATTAGGATTTATGTCGTTTGGCTTCTACGCATGTCCCAGGCCGGCGATATATAGGTCCGGATTCAAGTGTTCAAAATGCAGCAAGTCATTCACCAGCAAAGATGTCTTCCTGGATCTCACTGTCACCTCAGGAATGAAAGAATACAGTGAACTCAAGCCTGCTAGAACCGAGCTATTCAGGAGTCCACTTGTCTCGTTTCTTTACGAAGAGGGGGTGGCGTCAGAACTTCAATCGGAGTGGCTTCCCTGGCCGCGACGAAGAGGTACATTTCTAGGACGCCTCACTCTTTAAGTTGTTGCTGCTCACTAAATTGTTACATACCTGGCTTGTAAATTCATACATCTGTCGCAGGTAATATTTGGTGCTTCATGTTTTGGTGTTGCAACAAAAAATGATCACCACTCTTTCATGTCTACTTAATATTCATGTTTTTATGCATATAATTCTGATGTACCGTTGGTTTTATCAGTTCCAAATGGCTCAAGACTATTTCCAATCAGTCGCTGGTGGTATACTCGTTGATGTCAGCTGCGGCAGTGGCTTGTTTTCAAGGAAGTTTGCAAGTTCTGGGGCATACTCTGCTGTGATTGCTTTGGACTTTTCTGAGAATATGCTCCGCCAATGCTATGACTACATCAAACAAGAAGAAACCCCTATGAACACGTGAGCTTTCCGTCATGCTTATTTCGAGCTTTCCCTGTAGGACTTGAAAAAAATGTCTTGCAACATCCAGCTCTAACAAACCGTCATTTGGACAACTTGGGCATCATTAAATTGTCTGTGGAAGCTAGTGTTTTGTTTTCTTTCACTACCAAAAAACGTTATGATCTCTGTTCTCAACATCTAATTGAACAACATTTGATAATCTACTCTATTATTTCCATCTGGTACTAGTTCAAAACATTCCTTTTGTTTGAAGTACAGTACAGTAATCATGACCATTCATCAGCAGTATTCCATGATGCTTCTAGCAAATACTTACTGTTCTCTTCTGTTGGTTCTGCAGGAACCTCGCACTTGTAAGGGCTGATATTTCGAGGCTCCCTTTTGCTTCGTGTTCAATTGATGCTATTCATGCTGGAACCGCTATCCACTGACCACTGTTGGCCATCCCCTTCAAATGCGGTATAGTACCTGTCTCGTTTGCACTTTTTGATCCAATATTGTACATGGTTCATAACTTCATATAGTAAAACTGGAAATAGCGAATAATTCATCCAGTCAACTGAACAATTAGCCAATCCATAATGTTCAAACCACTTTTGGCATTACATGGGAAATACCGTTCCATATTTCTGTGAATTATTGCCCTCTCAATGCATTTGTAAAGTCAACCACAATAGTTTAGTGCTTAGTTAGTATGCTTTGGACAGCTTTGCCCAGGAACAGGACATCGTGCGATGACCTGTGTACCGATCTTTTTGACGTATGAACTTATTCATCACCATGACCTCTCCTCCTGCTGCTGTTTGAAAACCAGATAGCTGAAATCAGCCGTGTGCTAAAGCCCGGCGGTGTATTCGTAGCGACAACCTTCTTATCCACCCCCACGAACAGCAGCTTGTTCTCTATCGATGCACTAAAGCCACTGAGACAGGTAAAAGAAGTCGTTGATCGTCTAGCGCTACTACTTATTTTCTGCATCGCAGAGGCTTACCTAGCCTGATGCACCCTGCCATGTTCTGCAGATTGTTGGGCCAGTGAACAGCAGCTACAACTTCTTCACCGAAGGAGAGCTGGAAGACCTGTGCAGGTCCTGTGGCCTGGTCAACTACAGTAGCAAGGTGCAGAGGTCATTCATCATGTTCTCCGGGCAAAAGCCGTAGCTGAGCATCACATCCAGACTTTCTTTGTATAGCCAGCACTGTGTATATATAGCTGTGCTTTTTTTTTTACTGGTATATGTATAGATGTTACGATTAAATTAGGTGGTGAGAATGTAATTCAAATGCACATTAGGCAATTGAACCAAAATGCATGATCTCTGACTCTGATGAACAGTAGTAGCATTGTGTTGTTTCTGCACCATAAATAAAATTTTGAAGTAACTGCTGAACTATGAACCTTTTGTGGTATCCATTTCTAACTAATCTTGATAACGACCTGAACGTCTGTTAAAATCTTCAAGGGTACAGACTGAAATCCTTCCTAGAGAAGATCAAGAGGGACGTATCCTGGCTCCAATTTTTACAGAATGGTTGAAACCCAATTGAGTATCAGTACAAACAATCAGAACGGCTGAGTGAGTGACAGGATATCGTCATCAACCAAAATTATTCCAAGGATCCACAACGAACCACACCATACAGCAGCAAGAAAGAAACTACCCTAGCTACTACTCATCCTGCTGGCTGGCCTTAAGGTACAAGCAGCCATTCCGGCACCTCACGATCGCTCAAGGTACAGGCAGAGTGGTGAATAAACCTGCTGCTTGGAGGCAGCGGCACCTTGATTCTTCGGGTCGAGGCGTGTCACAGGTGCTCGATTCGAGCTATCAACTGCATTATTCCTTGAGCGGAGTGAGTGAGACTGCTTGAAGCAGTGTGTGTAAATGTGCATATCCATTCACCATTCATATCATAAGACCAAAAGCTTCCAGCAGAATGTAGCATGGTGTAATGAAAGGTCAAGCTA
This sequence comes from Triticum urartu, assembly GCF_003073215.2. Lineage (NCBI taxonomy): Eukaryota > Viridiplantae > Streptophyta > Magnoliopsida > Poales > Poaceae > Triticum > Triticum urartu. Next base: position 684,206,559 of record NC_053028.1, read on the forward strand.
CTGTAGCAAAACAGGCAAGCCAACAGGTCGAAGGAGCGAGCGCTATTTCCATTCACAGGGCAGTTAGGCAGGAGACAGAAACTGCTCCATCCAGATGGTTCAATCTACTTTCGACACGCTTAATATGACAGCCTATGCTTCACAGTTCTTGAAAAACAACAGAATTGTCGTTGCGGGGCCATTGCTACACCAGAAGTACCATGTGACGTTTCTTGTAGCATTCGCGAGTGCAGCTTCATTTTCGAGGGTAATCAGCTGCCAGCCTCTTGATCTTTTCGACCCAATCCTTATCTAGACGAGGCGAGGTCCTTCTTTTCACATTTCCCTGGAATTCAAGAAATGTAAGAGATGAAAAATTGGTGGTGCTTCATGAGGAGTTTGATAAAGTTATGATAGAAAATATTCTTTTTAGATGTGGGCCCGACCGTGAAGGCTTTCACTAGGTTTCTCCACTTATCCTGAAAGATTAAACACATAAAAATTAACATCTTTTACAATAAAATATATGTAGATAAATAAAAGATGAGCAGAGAAAAAGTGTGAAATACGACAAAACAATGAGCAGAGAGAGCATGTAATGCATGTTCTTTAGTGCAATTAATCACCAATTAACTATACTACCTTAAGATGCTCCGCCGTTCGAACTGATATTGGAAATCTTTTGCTCTTCAACTTAGCCCATTGGCTAGCCCCATATGCAGATATGCCATCCACTAGTTCTTTCACCTCTTCAGATGTCCAATGGTCATTGTTTCTTCTGCGCCCACGTTTTTGGCATTGTTCCATGTTTATCGACCATGTTCCTCTCTCCCGTTCACTTCTCACACGACTTCCATGCCTCCAACCACTTTTTGGTACGTAATCTGAAGCACATAACATATGTGTTTAGCTGCTTGAGACAATGCCAAATGGTACATTGCAACAAACGGAGCCTTCATAATTCATACCTAGTAGATTGCAGGTCCCCTCCTCCGGAGGTGTGGCGGTGGCCGCAAGCCTCCTGCTTCTTCGGTGACAAGGTGGCAGGTACATGGCCCCTCCCCCCTCTCTCGTTTCCCCCTCTTCTCCTCCTCCGCCGTTGAGAGTCGTGGTGGCAGGAGCCTCCTCTTTCTCAGGCAACGCCTTCAGTGGGGCAGGTGTTTGTATTATCATGCCATGATCACTAGTTGGTGAATAAAATTTACATTCAATCTGCAATGATGAAACATATGCCATTTTCCACGTTCATTTGTTTTGCAAGTTTGTACTTCTGGATGTGCGAAAATCTTGCCTCATGAGTTAAATTCGCCTCCTTTATATAAATAGGAATGAATGCCCCTGCAAGGAATCATGCATAATTTGGTTTCAAAGTCGAACCATGGATAAATTGCTTCCTTGTGTAATGAAGTTTGGAATAGACCGCAACAATTAAACATTGTACCTTTCAGCCATCTGTCCAAATCATGGGGTCCTTCTAAGAGTGCTTGAAAGTCCATGGTGCCATAATCCACATATGTTGAGTGAACTTTAATCTCCGCCTGTGATCAAGAACAATGAAATATAAGTTGTTATTGTGTCGGGATTTCGACGAGCCTGTTGCGAACTCTATATCCAAGTCAGATTTGATAAGATCTAAAGAGTGGGGATCGTATATGAACTATGCTTGTTGACATATATTACATCCAGTTAAAATGAAGGTTGAATAAACCATGGAGTATGCTTCAATACTTTTTATTGACCATTTTGGTTGTGCTTATAATCCTCTTTCAGATAACTTACAACTTTTTAGTTTAGACATATAGGCCGGCTCCACTTTTATATTGAAATAAAACAAAGCATCCAACTAGTCATCCAACTACTCATCGTCTCTGACATAGATATGTGATCTGATCAACAAAGTGAATACCCGTTGGCTTGGAAGAGGATTGGCCAAGATGGGCGCCCAAATGTCAAGTTGTTCCATTGTGTCAGTGAGCAGCTACCACACTTCACTTGTCCAATATAGGAAACTGAAATAATGGCTAGAGTTAATGTGTTTATTTAATACTACATACTGTAAATGGATTGGTGAAAAAAAATACTTGGTCCATCAAGTAATATATATTGTACATGCATGAATGATAAATCCAGATATATATACTTCATGTGTATATTTAATTGTTTATACTTACTTGTTTTTCTATATCGCTGACCAAATATAATAATAGATGCATGTGTATGCACTGCACAGTCAATCATCTCGCCTAGCACGATGGTACACTGCAATGCAAACTATATTACTCCCTCCATCTCAAATAAGTGTCTCAAGTTTAGTATAATTAACTTTACGTTAAAGTTAGTACAAAGTTAAAACACTTATTTTGGGACAGAGGTGGTATTTTTTTTGACAGCATGTAAACTATTCTGTACTATTCTACTTTTCTCATTCGGGTGTTTTCTATTGCCATGGAGCATTAGATATTAGTCGCAGATATTTTCATGCATATTTTGATTTTGGATTGTAAAAAGATTGACCTCCTCTTAGTTGCTCATCACGCTCCGCCACTGCATGCATGTATGCGTGCAACAAATTAACTGCCAAGCTAATTAAGCTTACATAAAATCCTATCCAGCTAGCTAGCAATCAGATCAACTAGTACAAAAGGTAAATGAAGAAGTTCTTGTCTGATCTGCAGCTAGTATAAAGTACTCCCTCCGTCTGAAAAAACATGTCCCAAGCTTGTTCATCAAATGGATGTATCTAGCACTAACTTGATGCTAGATACATCAATTTGAGGAACAAGCTTTTTCAGACGAAGGAAGTACTAATTAACTCTGGACTGGACAGAAGCCGGATGAATAACGTACCTGTGTGCAACCGCGCTCGCGCAGCCGTGCCGGCGGCTGTCTCCGCGCGACGGATGTCGGACTAGTACGCCGCCGTCCGTCGAAGATCGTAGTTGCAGACGACCGGAGCAGAGCCGGCCGGCGGCCTCTGCTTGGAGACACGCGCGCGGCGACGGACCTCGTTCCTCGACTCTGCTCTCCTGGAGCTAGCTACGGTTACGGTGTGAGAGAGTGGCCGGCCGGGCGGTGGCGGCGTTTATATGCATTGCCAAGCTAGCAACTTCCGGGAAGCTGCCCGGCCCCCGATTAAGCTTCACACTAAGCTCCATCGTTTCTAGCCTTATTACCTGCATGGATAAATGACATGATGCGATGTGAGCTTGGACTCGCAGCTTCCACGAAGCTTCCTCCTCTCCGAACATGAACCGGCATGGCGCAGTCCACTGTTCATTTCTAGCACCAGGTACTCTAGCTACGCGCCATTGATGCGGGTACAGGCCGGTCACAGGCTCACAGCCATGGCGTATAGTCAACTGCGCCGGTCAGGCGTGTAGTGATGATGGGCCGTCCCTTTCACTAGTTTGTGCAAACGACTAGCGCAGGCTCATCGCCGTGCCTTTGGCTTAAAATGGTTACTGGCAAGCTTCACAGCAGTGCATTATAGTCGACGGATGGATAGCTTTTACCCGAACAAGGGCACACACTCGTAGCTGGGCCCTTTAGCATAAAATGAGTACGCCCATCTATTTATGCTTCTATTTGCTATCCCAAGGAAACCTAACCCATGTGATGTGAAGCAGACGCAAGGCTAGCTTAGTCATGCCCACTGACTTGCAGCGAAATTAAACTGGGCGGCAGTGTTCTAGAATTCTTTTCAACTTTTGGCCGGTGTGGTCAATAGAGAATTTACTGCAAGAGTGCAGAAATGTTGTTACAAAACACAACATTTTTCAGGCTTCGGCACGAAGTAGAAAGACGGGTGCAGATATGGGTCACATGACATGATCACAAAGAAATTCTTAGTAGTCGTGCATGCTACTGTTCCCGGATCGAGGTCACAAAGTCATGCGCAAATATTCTTAGCAGTCGTGCACAAATATTCCATTTTCCTAATATGAATACGGTTCGAGGTTACAAAGTGCATTATTACACGTTGTAGTCGGATCGTCAGATTCATCTAAACCTAAATCGATTGTGTTTCTCATCAAAAGATTGGGATACCCATAGCGCTACCACAGACCCTTCCCCGAGGTTTGGTGTGGGTGTAGTTCTAGGTGAAAGCTTGAGTTTATCGAAGGGGGTGGGAGTTGGGGAAGGAGGTTGATGCTGGCGAAGATGGTGCTCAAGTGGGTCCTTTCCCTCCTTGGAAGCTGACAAGCGTTTTCAAATTACTCACTCACTTGTCAATCCAGATTGCGGGCATGTTTAGTGGTGGAAGTCAATTTTCGGGTCGACGTTGATGCCGGAGCTTCTGAGCAAGCTGCAGTGTTGGGTTACCAGTGTTGCTCTTTTCCCCTTCTCATTGGAGGGGGTTTTCACGTTAAAATCCTTGTGTCCCCCATGTTGATTTAATCTTCTTCGTTTCCTTGCTAGTCGTATCTCTAACACTCTGCATCATTGTGATGCACACAGCTTTTTATACTATAATTGATGTAAGGCAACAAGTCCAAAGACATCAACAAGTAGAGTACCGAATATAGACAATCACGATCGGAACATTACAAGATGTGAAATAATCATCTACGACTAAATCGACTTCTTGTGTAGCAATGCCTCCAAGAAAGAATAAACGCCCTCGTGTAGTCGTCACCGCTTCTGGTTGGAGATGGTTTGGAAGGATTTTCATCCTGATTGCCAAGACCAACCAATGAAGGCCAGGACAACAAGTCAACAAGGAGACAACACCTTCAACATGATAACGCCTTCAGCAATGAGACAACACCTTCGACGGCAAGAAGTACATCGTTGTTGAGCCCGACCAGTAAAGGCCGGGACAAGGGTTTTCACCCCGGACATGAAGCGGTGCTCCCGTCACTATCTTGATGCCGAATCTTTTGATAGTTGCACCAGTTAGTACCCCATGACAAACCAAAAAAGTGCTAACGTATTGGTGGGATGTTTTCCCACCTTCAGACATCTCGCCACAACCACGGCAGGTCGTCCATGGCGTGGCGGGGATGCAGCCGCTGCCATTCGGCACCACCGTGCGTTGACCTGCATCATCCAGCACGCTGCTGCCATGGTACTAGATGATGAAGGGGAGTCGTCGGTGTGTGGCCCTGCGTCTATTGAAAGTTTCCTTCCCGGATGCATGCCTGCACGGGCCTAAGATCCGGCCGGACAACACTTGGAAAATTCCTTTTGCACCATCAGCGAGCGTGCACATCGCTGCATGCGACCGCCGCTGATGCGCCGTCGCGCCTGTAGTTGCACATCTGCGTCTGGCCTGCGATCCTTGACCTACGTGTTGCGGTCGTCGAGGGCCACCACCGTCCTATCTTGCCATCAATGGATCAGAACACCGTTGCCAGTGTCGGTCCGTCGAATGGATGCTGGTGCCACCATGACTCCCATCCATTGCATCGCATGTGCCTCCTCGCCTGTTGGCTCGTGCGCGCGCCGCCCGCACGGCCACCACCGTCGCGCGTGATAGGATAGCAGGGCCCCGGCACGGTAAAAAATAACGTTCTTTCTAGCCTTATTACCTGCATGGATAAATGCCATGATGCGGATCGATGTGAGCTTGAGGTTGCAACTTCCACGAAGTTTCCTCCTCCCAAAATATGAACCGGCATGGTGCAGTCCACCTGTTCAATTCTAGCACTACTCTAGCTACGCGCCATTGATGCAGGTACACTAGTAGAAAACAAAGCTTTAGCACCGGTTTGTAAGGGCCTTTAGTGCCGGTTCCATAACCGGCACTAAGCCCCCCCCCCCCCCCTAGTACCGGTTCGGCACGAACCGGCGCTAAAGTGCCACCACGTGGCGTGAGCTCGCGCCCTGGTATGGTTTTTTTTTTGAATTTTTATTTTTGAAAATTTTGGAATTTTTTTTGATTTTTTTCGATTTTTAATTTTTCTGAATTATTTGACGATTTAGTCTCTAATCACCTCTCTTAACTGCTCAAGTGTGGATCACTCATTCCAAATCATCTAACTTCCACTTGTTGTTTTCCTAACAATAGTAAGATGTCAATCCTATTAACCCTCAGGAGTTTAGCTTGAGCATGAAGTCACACATTTCACCGTTTGAGTTTGAAACTATTATTCTAAAAAACAGTAATTATTTAGTAACGCTAGTATTTCTTGAATAAGTTTGACCATAGTTTGACCACAGTTTGACCAGATTTGACCAAAATTCAAAAAATTGAAATAATTATTTAGTAACACTAATATTTTTAAATAATTATGTAGTAACATTAATACTTTTTGAATAAGTAGTTTGACCAGATTTAACCAATTTTTTTTTAAAAATCTGAAATTTGACCATATCTTTTTTTCCTTTTGGAATTTGAGGATTCTAAAAAATTCCAAACAGGCCGTAGGCAGTCTCCATCGGATGCAGATTTTCGTGCTGAATTTTTTGATATATTATACGTTTTTTTCCGACATCATATGCAAAAGTTATAGCCGTTTTACATTTTCCCTACACTTTTTGCAAAACATGTCCAAATTGTAGTTTTCAAATTTTCCTAACTAGTAGATGTAGTAATATAACTACCTCTCGAAGGATTTTATTTTTTGAAGTTTTTATCATTTTCTTTTGATTTTTTCAGAACTGAAATGGCGACACACGGAGGGGGGGGGGTAGAGTTTGAAAATTGCCCTATAGTGCCGGTTTGTGTCACAAACCGGTACTATAGGTCAGACCCCTTTAGTACCGGTTCGTGGCACGTACCGGTTCGTGCCATGAACCGGTACCTTTAGTACCGGTTTGTGCCACGAACCGGTACTAAAGGTGATCGTGGGGCCCCGGTCTGACGCCAGCCTGCCACCACCCCTTTAGTACCGGTTCGTGCCACGAACCGGTACTAAAGATTCAACACGAACCGGCATTAATGCAAATCCGTTCAAACCGGCACTAATGATACCATTAGTACCGGGCCAAAATCAAACCGGCAGTAATGTGCTTCACTTTTGACCCTTTTTCTACTAGTGGTATAGGCCATAGGCTCACAGCCATGGCATATCGGTGCTTATACTCTCCACCACCAACTGCGCCGGTCAGGCCTGTAGTGATGATGGACCGTCCTTTTTCACTAGTTTGTGCAAACGTGAAGCTTCACGGCAATGCATTATAGTCGACCGACGGGTCGCTTTTGAAGGCCACAGACTCGTAGCTGGGCCTTTAGCTTAAAATGAATATTCCCATCTGTTTATGGTTATATTTGTTATGCCAAAGACTCTGAGCTAGCCTAACCCATGTGACTTGAAGCAGACGCAAGACTAGCTAGTCAGGCCCACTGATTTGCAGCCAAAAATGGGCGGCAGTGTTCTAGAATTCGTTTCAACTTTCGGCCGGGGTGTTGAGCTAGAGGATTTACTGCAAGTGTAGAATACAAAGCCTTGAGCCTATCTCTATTGACCGCAAGAACGCAGAAATGTTGTTACAGATGCTAGTCAGATTAAAACATGCACAATGCGAAATAACCGTGAGAGTGAACACAGATGATCAAAGCTTTGGGTGATGCAGGTATTGGTAGGGAGGAACGTGCGTGTGTAGATCAAGCGTGATGATGGACCGGTCAAACGTGTCCATTTCATTAGGCCTCTTCGATTCACGAGATTTCAAGAACACAAGAACAAGGAAACATAGGAATAAGATAGGATTGCACGTGCAAAACAAAGGATGGTGAAAACATATGAATTTGCAAAATTGTGTGTTTGATTTGCAAGAATAGGAGAGCATGGGGATCCTAAAAGCACGATCAAATTAAGGTTAAAACATATGCAAATTTAAGATTAAGTTTACTATGTTAGTTATGGCATTTGCCTTGGTTTGTGCATATTACGGATGTAAAAGAGATGTTAGAGTGGATCGTAAAATTCCTTTGTTTTTCTGAAAACCAAAGGAAAATTTCCGAGTTTCCCCTATGGTCCGTTCTTTCGAATCAAATGTATAAATAGTGTAACAACTATAAAATTTTGTATTCCTGCATTCTTCGGTTCTTCCTCCACTTTCCCATGTGTTAAAGAGGCCCCCAATTTGTGCAAATGGGCAGACTCATTATTTGTACCTTTAGCTTAAAATGGTTACTATGAAACTTCAACGTAACACATTAATCAGTCGACCCATCACTTTCGCCCGCTTTTGTGCAAACAAGGGCAAAGACTCATGGCTAGGCCTTTAGCTTAAAATGCCCATCCAATTATGGTTGTATTTTTATCCCAAGGACTCGAGCTAGGGCAACCCATGTGACGTGAAGCAACGCAAGACTAGCTAGTCCACTTGTTTTGTAGCCAAAGATAGATGCCGGTGTTCTAGAATTTGTTGCAAGTTTTTAGGAAATTTTACTGCAAGTGTGACATGATCACAGAATAATATTATTTAGGGGAACATAATAATGGTAAGGCACTGCCCACCGTCTATGGCTGAGCAACCTCGCTTGTTTTGACTCCCCGGGCACAAGTCCACATATCTTCACACCACGAAATACCTCCCCCAACCTTCTCAGGCCAGACTTCATCCCTACACATTCAAGTTTCAAAAGACAAAAAAACACAGCTCCATTAACACAAATTACAACAAAAAATTTGGCATTGCAAAATATTATCTACGGTAAGCTTGTCAAAGTTGTGCTACAAAACAATGGATACATTCGATGCCTTAGAACACAGCTCAATTCCGTAAAGGTTACCATGTATTCAATTAATCGGGAAATCCAAGCCAATTACTAGTAGTACTTATAATCGGGTGTTGCTAGCTAGAGAACACGCAAAAAACAACCCCCGCATCAACTCCCTTGGCGGCTTGGGAGAGCAATCCTAAGGCACCGCCACCACCTTGCCTCGACCCTTCCTTATCTTGCCGTTGTTGGAGGGTTCCCATGGGCGAAGCTTAGGCCTGAGGGAAATGGCGGAGGGGCACTTATTCCCCGCCGACGAGGCACTTCTCTCCACCCCCACACCCGTCATGGTCCGTCGCGACTGCTGCCCTCCGGTCGTCCAACGCTACCTCCCAACCACCATGTTGGGCCACAAGCGGCTCTCTCGGTGGCGACTGTTTGTGAGGGTTGGGGCTGGTCGCCACCTTTCTCACTAGTGGTCGCATCCAATCCGGTTAGTGAATGTCTCTATAAGTGTTCGATTAGGAAGGATTTCCCCTTCAAATGTAACAGTGGCGACACCAATAGGTCACTCGAGCTGCAAGTTGCGGTGGACGTCAAAATTTTGTGAGGGTTCTTCTCTCCAGATCCAGTGGCTGTTGTCGGTGGCTCATCTGGCGATGTGCTGGAATGGAGTCGAAGGTTCCACTGTGACTTTTGGCGGCTCTCGTTCCGGTCAGTTTGCCTTCTACTATGAGATGCAATCTATGGAGGATGTCCTGACGCATAGGGCATGCTTATGTAGCGGCGTCGGTGGGATTTCTACCCGCGCGTGTAGCTATTGGGATCATGGAAAAGTGGTGGGTACAACACATGATTGACTTCAATTTTGTGGTGCTTCTCAAGTACTCGGTCTCGAGCTCCGAGGTGAAAACCTAGGTCTGACCCGAGTTGGTTACACGTGGAAGTGATGATGTCCTTGTGTCGTTACCTTGTTGAAGGCATTGCTTGGATATGCTCGGACTTGCTCTTCAGGGTGAAAACCTAGAATCTGGCATTTGGTGGTTGGATCTGGTGATGACGGTGCTTGAGCGTTGTTCCATTCCTAGAGGAATTGTCATTAAAGAAGCTTTCTCGTTTTCCTTGTGGTGCCAAGAGATAGTTGTTGCCGGAAGGTCGTATGAAGGCGGGCAAATTTCAATCTACCAAAGATAAAGCTATTAAGCGAGGGGCAGACTGGGTGGAAAAATATGCTTCCAGCGGGGTAAAGGATATTCAAATCAAATCTGTTATTCAGGCCATTCCGGTCTATGGCATGAGTATTTTTAAATTTCCCGTGTCCCTCTGTGATGATTTATCGCAAATTATTCGGAATTTTTGGTGGGGTGATGACGAGAATAGAAGGAGAACTCATTGGTTGGCTTGGGATAAGATGACAAGACCAAAAGGTGAAGGGGGTATGGGCTTTCGTGATCTCAGGCTATTTAATCAAGCACTTCTGGCCAAACAAGCATGGCGTTTATTGGTTTTTCCGGACTCTTTGTGTGCTAAGGTGATGAAAGCAAAATATTATCCGCATGGACATCTTATTGATACTGTATTCCCGCAATCGTCATCGCTTCCGTGGCAAGGTATTATGCATGGCCTCGAATTATTGAAACAGGGTGTAATCTGGAGAGTTGTTGATGGGACCAGTATAAACATATGGAGAGACAATTGGATTCCTAGGGAGTCTGGCCTGGAGATTACTGCCAAGAAAAACAGAACAAGGATCAAATGGGTGTCCGAGTTATTTAGGTCAGATACTAGGAGGTGGGATGAGAATCTGATCAGACATCTTTTTTACCCTCATGATGCAGAAGAAATCTTAAAGCTGCGCACACTGAATTTGGGGGAGGGAGATTTTATTGCCTGGCATCATGAGAAAAGTGGCATGTTTTCAGTTAAGAGTGCGTACAGGCTTGCTCAGAACCTCATGGACTCGAAGGTTAATATGGGAAATTCTAGTGTAGCAGTAAATGGGGAAAGGAGGATCTGGAATATTATCTGGAAAGCTAATGTCCCTCAGAAGATTAGAATTTTTGCTTGGCGGGTGGCTTCAAATAGTTTGGCAGTTCAAGTTAATAGGGTTAAACACCATCAAGCAATCCTGAGAACGTGCACAATTTGTGGCATCGAAGATGAATGCACTTTTCATGCTTTGGTGAGTTGCCCAAAGGCACGTGCACTTCGTTTGGCTTTGAGAAAAGTGTGGAATTTGCCTGCCGAAGTGCTTTTTAAAAATACTGGGCCAGATTGGTTTCTTATTTTACTGGATCAATTAAGTCCAACAGTGCGTGAGCAAACTATTTTCACGTTATGGAGAGCTTGGCACATGAGGAATGATTTGATTTTTGCTAAAGGTAAAGAATCCATATCCGCCTCTGTAAATTTTGTTCATAATTACTAGGCTTCCTTTTCGTCTTGCCACTCAAAAACGTAGGGAGTGATAAGTTACAAAGGCAAGGAATTGGGGGAGGGCATTCGGGATTCAAATAATGGGGAGAGGAAGGATGTTAGTTGGAAACCTCCCAACGCGGAGTTTTTCAAAATTAACGTCGATGCAAGATTTGTGAAGGCAATCAACGCCGCAAGTGTGGGGGTTGTTGTCAGGAATCATATTGGAGAAATAATCATTTCCTCTTGGGATTATATTGGAGCCTGCTATAGTGCTGAAGAAGCGGAAATTAGAGTGACAATCTCCGGATTGTATATTGGTATCACCCTTCACCAACCCATCATATTAGAAACTGATTGTTCTTTTATGGCTGGTGTTCTTGAAAATTATAGGTTTGACAGATCTCCCCTTGTTGACCTAAAGACTCGCCTGTTTAACATAAGCCAACCTTGTATCTGTGTTTTTCCTCTCTGTTGTATGAAGTGTGGAGCAACATGCCTTAGATAAACTATGCAAGATCGACTTAGGTTTGCTCAGTTTAAAATGAGCACACGAAGCTCCATGCAATATACTACTACTCCCTTGGTTCCATATTACTTGTCCCTGATTTAGTACAAAGTTGTACTAAATCAGCGACAAGTAATATGGAACGGAATACAGTGTTGGGGAACGTAGCAGAAATTCAAAATTTTCCTACGTATCACCAAGATCTATCTATGGAGAGACTAGCAACGAGGGGAAGGAGAGTGCATCTACATACCCTTGTAGATTGCTAAGCGGAAGCGTTCAAGTGAACGGGGTTGATGGAGTCGTACTCGTCGTGATTCAAATCACCGATGACCAAGTGCCGAACGCACGGCACCTCCGCGTTCAACACATGTACAGCCCGGTGACGTCTCCCATGCCTTGATCTAGCAAGGAGAGAGGGAGAGGTTGAGGAAGACTCCATCCAGCAGCAGCACAACGGCGTGGTGGTGGTGGAGGAGCGTGGCAATCCTGCAGGGCTTCGCCAAGCACCACGGGAGAGGAGAAGAACTTGGGAGAGAGGGAGGGGCTGCACCAAAGGCAAAAGTTGTGTTTAAGAGGCCCTCCTACCCCCACTATATATAGGGATCCCAAAGGGGGGTGCGCCAGCCCTAGGAGATCCAATCTCCTAGGGGGCGGCGGCCAGGGGAGGAATCCTTCCCCCCCAAGGCACCTAGGAGGTGCCTTCCCCTTCTGGGACTCTTCCTTTAGGGTTTCCCCAGGCGCATGGGCCTCTTGGGGCTGGTGACCTTGGCCCATGTAGGCCAAGGCACACCCCCTACAGCCCATGTGGCCCCCCGGGGCAGGTGGCCCCACCCGGTGGGCCACCGGGACCCTTCCGGTGGTCCCGGTACAATACCGATGACCCCGAAACTTGTCCCGATGGCCGAAACAGGACTTCCTATATATAAATCTTTATCTCCGGACCATTCCGGAACTCCTCGTGACGTCCGGGATCTCATCCGGGACTCCGAACAACATTCTCTAACCACATACAAGCTTCCTTTATAACCCTAGCATCATCAAACCTTAAGTGTGTAGACCCTACGGGTTCGGGAGACATGCAGACATGACCGAGATGTTCTCCGGTCAATAACCAACAGCGGGATCTGGATACCCATGTTGGCTCCCACATGTTCCACGATGATCTCATCGGATGAACCACGATGTCAAGGACTTAATCAATCCCGTATACAATTCCCTTTGTCTAGCGGTATTGTACTTGCCCGAGATTCGATCGTCGGTATCCCTATACCTTGTTCAATCTCGTTACCGGCAAGTCTCTTTACTCGTTCCGTAACACATCATCCCGTGATCAACTCCTTGGTCACATTGCGCATATGATGATGTCCTACCGAGTGGGCCCAGAGATACCTCTCCGCTTACACGGAGTGACAAATCCCAGTCTCGATTCGTGCCAACCCAACAGACACTTTCGGAGATACCTGTAGTGCACCTTTATAGTCACCCAGTTACGTTGTGACGTTTGATACACCCAAAGCATTCCTACGGTATCCGGGAGTTGCACAATCTCATGGTCTAAGGAAATGATACTTGACATTAGAAAAGCTTTAGCATACGAACTACACGATCTTTGTGCTAGGCTTAGGATTGGGTCTTGTCCATCACATCATTCTCCTAATGATGTGATCCCGTTATCAACGACATCCAATGTCCATGGTCAGGAAACCGTAACCATCTATTGATCAACGAGCCAGTCAACTAGAGGCTTACTAGGGACATGGTGTTGTCTATGTATCCACACATGTATCTGAGTTTCCTATCAATACAATTCTAGCATGGATAATAAACGATTATCATGAACAAGGAAATATAATAATAATCAATTTATTATTGCCTCTAGGGCATATTTCCAACAGTCTCCCACTTGCACTAGAGTCAATAATCTAGTTCACATCGCCATGTGATTAACACTCACAGGTCACATCGCCATGTGACTAACACCCAAGAGTTTACTAGAGTCAGTAGTCTAGCTCACATCACTATGTGATTAACACTCAATGAGTTCTAGGTTTGATCATGTTGCTTGTGAGAGAGGTTTTAGTCGATGGGTCTGAACCTTTCAGATCCGTGTGTGCTTTACAAATCTCTATGTCATCTCCTAGATGTAGCTACCACATTCTATTTGGAGCTATTCCAAATAACTGTTCTATTTGGATATATTCTAAATTGTTGCTCCATTATACGTATCCGGTATCTCTACTCAGAGCTATCCGGATAGGTGTTAAGCTTGCATCGACGTAACCCTTTACGACGAACTCTTTTACCACCTCCATAATCGAGAAAATTCCTTAGTCCACTAGTTACTAAGGATAACTTTGACCGCTGTCCTGTGATCCATTCTTGGATCACTCTTGTACCCCTTGACTGACTCATGGTAAGGCACACTTCAGGTGCGGTACACAGCATAGCATACTGTAGAACCTATGTCTTAATCATAGGGGACGACCTTCGTCCTTTCTCTCTATTCTGCCGTGGTCGAGCTTTAAGTCTTAACTTCATACCTTACAACTCAGGCAAGAACTCCTTCTTTGACTGATCCATCTTGAACACCTTCAAGATCACGTCAAGGTATGTGCTCATTTGAAAGTACCATTAAGCGTTTTGATCTATCCTTATAGATCTTAATGCTCAATACTCAAGTAGCTTAATCCAGGCTTTCCATTGAAAAACACTTTCCAAATAACCCTATATGCTTTCCAGAAATTCTACGTCATTTCTGATCTATGATATGTCGACAACATATATTCATCAGAAATTCTATAGTGCTCCCACTCACTTCTTTGGAAATACAAGTTTCTCATAAACTTTGTATAAACCCAAAATCTTTGATCATCTCATCAAAGTATACATTCCAACACCGAGATGCTTACTCCAGTCCTCAGAAGGATAGCTAGAGCTTTGCATACTTATTAGCATCTTTCAGGATTGACAAAACCTTCCGGTTGTATCACATACAACCTTTCCTCAAGAAAAATCGTCGAGGAAACAATGTTTTGACATCCTATCTGCAAGATTTCATAAATAACGCAGTAATCGCTAATATAATTCCAACAGACTCTTAGCATCGCTACGAGTGAGAAAGTCTCACCGTAGTCAACTCCTTGAACTTGTCGGAAAACATCTTAACGACAAGTCGAGCTTTCTTAATGGTGACATTTACCATCATTGTCCGCCTTCCTTTTAAAATCCATCTATACTCAACAGCCTCACGACCATCGAGCTGTTCTGTCAAAGTCTACACTTTGTTTCCATACATGGATCCTACCTCGGATTTTATGGCCTCGGGCCATTTATCGGAATCCGGGCCCACCATCGCTTCTCCATAGCTCGTAGGTTTATTGTTGTCTAGCAACACGACTTCCAAGACAGGACTACATACCACTCTGAAGTAGTATGCATCCTTGTCATCCTACGAGGTTTGGTAGTGACTTGATCTGAAGTTTCATGATCACTATCATAAGCTTCCACTTCAATTGGTGTAGGTGCCACAGGAACAACTCTTTGTGCCCTGCTATTCACTAGTTGAAGTAACGGTTCAATAACCTTATCAAGTCTCCACCATCCTCCCACTCAATTCTTTCGAGAGAAACTTTTCCTCGAGAAAGGACCCGATTCTAGAAACAATCCCTTATTGCTTTCGAATCTGAGACAGGAGGTATACCCAACTGTTTTGGGTGTCCTATGAAGATGCATTTATCCGCTTTGGGTTCGAGCTTATCAGCCTGAAACTTTTTCACATAAGCATCGCAGCCCCAAACTTTTTTTTTAAGAAATGACAGCTTAGGTTTCTCTAAACCATAGTTCATACGGTGTCATCTCATCGGAATTACGTGGTGCCCCTTTTAAAGTGAATGCGGTTGTCTCTAATGCCTAACCCATAAACTATCGTGGTAATTCGATAAGAGACATCATGGTATGCATCATATCCGATAGGGTGCAATTATGATGTTCGGACACACCATCACACTATGGTGTTCCAGGCTGTATTAGTTTGTGAAAAAATTTCCACAATGTCTTGATTCTGCGCCAAACTCGTAATTCAGATATTCATCTCTATGATCATATCATAGATATTTTATCCTCTTGTCACGACGATCTTTCAACTTCACCCTGAAATTACTTGAACCTTTCAATAATTCAGACTCGTGATTCATCAAGTAAATATACTCAACATCTACTCAAATCATCTGTGAAGTAAGAACATAACGATATCCACTACATGCCTCAGCACTCATTGGACTGCACACATCAATATGTATTACTTCCAACAAGTTGCTTTCTAGTTCCATTTTACTGAAACCGAGGCTTTCAGTCATTTTGCCCATGTGGTATGATTTGCATGTCTCAAGTGATTCAAAAATCAAGTGAGTCCAAACGGTCCATTTGCATGGAGTTTCTTCATGCATATACACCAATAGACATGGTTCGCATGTCTCAAACTTTTCAAAAACGAGTGAGCCCAAAAGATCCATCAACATGGAGCTTCTTCATGCGTTTTATACCGATATGACTTACGTGGCAGTGCCACAAGTAGGTGGTACTATCATTACTATCTTTTGGCATGAACATGTGTATCACTACGATCGAGATCCAATAAACCATTCATTTTAGGTGTAAGACCATTGAAGGTATTATTCAAATAAACAGAGTAACCATTATTCTCCTTAAATGAATAACCGTATTGCGATAGACATAATCCAATCATGTCTATGCTCAACGCAAACACCAATCTCGATGGTAGAGGGAGCTTGCGATGCTTGATCATATCAACATTGGAAACACTTCCAACACATATCGCCAGCTCACCTTTAGCTAGTCTCCGTTTATTCCGTAGCTTTTATTTCGAGTTACTAACACTCAGCAACCGAACCGGTATCTAATACCCTGGTGCTACTAGGAGTACTAGTAAAGTACACATCAACACAATGTATATCCAATATACTTCTATCGACCTTGCCAGCCTTCTAATCTACCAAGTATCTAGGGTAATTCTGCTCCAGTGGTTGTTCCCCTTATTACAGAAGCACATAGTTTCGGGTTTGGGTTCAACTTTGGGTTTCTTCACTAGAGCAGCAGCTAAATTGTTGTTCCATGAAGTATCCCTTTCTTGCCCTTGCCCTTCTTGAAACTAGCGGTTTTACTAACCATCAACGATTAATGCTCCCTTTTGATTTCTACTTTCGCGGTGTCAAACATTGCGAATATCTCAAGGATCATCATATATGTCCCTGATATATTATAGTTCATCACGAAGCTCTAGCAGCTTGGTGGTAATGACTTCGGAGAAACATCACTATCTTATCTGGAAGATCAACTCCCACTTGATTCAAATGATTGTTGTACTCAGACAATCTGAGCACAAGCTCAACAATTGTGCTTTTCTCCCTTAGTTTGCAGGCTAAGAAAATCGTCGGAGGTCTTATACCTCTTGACGTGGGCACAAGCCTGAAATCCTAATTTCAGCCCTCGAAACATCTCATATGTCTCGGAAAAATACTGCAGTAAGCGAAGCATCGCCTGACCTGCTCATCGAGATACTGGTAGCTCCACCACAGAGCTCCCATTGTCTCTTTCAGAAGGTCCCGATCCTTCTCCCTCATCCAAATCTCAACCTTTGGGTTTTTACGGAGACGTGCACCCACTGTTCTGGCTGCTAGAGGTGACCTCTTAAGCTTTTTTGCAATGTCCTCTCCAATCATATCAAGTTTTCTTCGATCTTGGCAACCTACCCTTGCATCTCCAAGTGCATAATACATGAACATTTTGAAGAAAACTTCATCATCCAGATCAGATATTGGAATACATCTCCAAGTGCATAATGCATCTTCAGTTCGACTAGTCACCAAAATTCTGCTTCCTGCCTTCCCAACATTCAGCGGAGAAATTAACTTCTGCAGTTCTTCATGATCTTCCGAATTTCTACTGTTGTACCAGACATCATCCAGTATCAACAAAATCCGTTTCCCAATGAGTTGCTTCTCCAGTTTTACTTTTAGGGCGTGAAGACTGTTTAATTTCGGGCATTCTTCCTCTGTAGCACCCTCAAACATGTCCCTGAAAATGGAATCCAACTCAAATTTCTGTGAAACATGAACCCAGATGACAATCTCAAAATGGCCTTCCTTATTCTCTTGCTTCTGCTCTTTCTCATGATCATAAACACACCGTGCAAGTGTTGATTTGCCAGACCCAGCGATGCCATGAATACCAATCACAGAATAACATGTACCGCTAACAGTGTTTGCATGGCACTGGTTTTCCTTCTCATGTAGCATTGCTATGATCATGTGGCGATCCTTATCTCGACCAATTACACGTACTGGAGGACTAATGCCTGCACTGCGTGCATTGGTGGCAACAGCTGGTCTCCCATTATCATTAATTACACATGGCAAGTTCAGTTGTTTCAAAATTTCACATGCATCATGTATAGCACTTTCTATCTTCTCTAGGCTCTTCTTCAACTCCACTTTTGATATACCAGTCACCTGCAAAACCAAATTAACAGGCAAGTTGAGGCTATCAAGAACTCCTCCAGTTGAAGAGTATATATACCAATTTTTTTCCTCACGAATATAGGCATATTTCATCTCCCAATGAAAAGTAACTTTTTTTCTGCATATGCCTTGTTATTATCTAGAGAAAAGAGATCATTGGGTGAAGGGAATCTTGGTCATCAAAGGCCGAGGTGGCTGCAGAGTTGATATAGCGCATGGTTGTCCCATCGGGAGATGAATATGTCGGGGCTACAAAGGGAAGAGGAGCTTGCGGATGAACTCTGATAGTTGGAGGGTGGAACACTCTCGGGTCATCCTAGGATAACTAGGCTAATCTACTCTAAGATATACTACTATATAAATTATTGATTCATTGCTTAGTTGACATAGGGCGCATGTCTATCTTACTAGCACAAATGCCCGTGCATTGCAATGGGAGAAACAAAATCGAGCCTCTCCCTGCACTGACTTGTAATTCCTCGTGCGTTGCAACCATCGCATTCACTTTAAGTGGTTCAACACAAATCATGTCTTGACATATCAGGCGGTGCATGTTGATCTTCTTCATCTCTACCGTGAGCTTGGACATTTTTGGGGTAGTAAACTATGTCGCGTTCTTCCACCATGGCCCTCGAACCATAGTTAAAAAAAAACCAATGAGAGTAAACTTATTGTTCTAATCATCAAGTACAAAAGAGAGCCATAATTAATATTCACGAAATTCATTCCCATTGATTGGGAATTAATCAATTGTAAAGTTTAGTTTCACACTTCCGGTCAAGAAGCTTGACTTTCACATTGCCCTAAATAATTCATATAAAATTATAGTATAAACATGGCCAAGCATAATGTATATATACCACAGGAAATTGAAAACAGCATTATCAAGAAGTGGAGTACAACATGTGGGAATCAATCAATTGTAAACTTCAGTTTCACACTTCTGGCCAAAAAGCTTGACTTTCACACTACCCTAAATAATTCATATAAAATTATAATATAAACATGGCCAGGCATAATTTATATATACCACAGCTAATTGAAAACAACATTATCAAGAAGTGGAGTACAACATTAGCGTGTGCCCATTTATTTAATGGTCATCTCTCCTATTAGATAGAACACATAATTTATTCATTCTTCTAGTTCCTTTCTTTCTGTCAAATTTAATTCCTCTTTTAATTTCTTTTCTTTGTGCTCAACTGCTCATAATATCAGATTACTTTTTCTTTTAATTATTTTACTTTCTTTCCTGCCAAATTTATTTCCTCTTCTAATTTCTTTCCATTGTGCTCAAGCGGATTACTTCTTTTAAATCTTTCCTTCTTGCTGCTAAGAGCGGAATTTATTCACGTACAGAACCAAAAAGCCCACACGCATGTTATTATTTGATCGAATGAACTCTGTTAATATTAGTACAAAATTAAAAACTTTTGTTTGAACAAATGACTCACTCGGATATGACGCTTGGAAAGCAATCCCGAGCTCCAGCGTGTGCAGTTAGTCTTGCAGGGATGCACACAGCCGGCTCCAATTTCTCGTGCATGCATCCATCATACTCTTTAAATCCACAATCAATGCATCTGTTACATGTCCCTCCTTCTTTTTCTCATGCCATTCCTTCGTTCTCGTTGTTTTTTCGTTCTGGAGGCTTGCTGCTAGGCAATTTGTAAATGTATATAAACTGATGGAACTTTGAGAAAAGAAATGAGGTGGGACTATTGGATAGCGAACCCAGATTTGTATCAAAAGCATACATACTCCATTGGCTGTTGTCTTCTTGACAGGAACGGAGATTGTGCATTTCAAAAAAAAAAGGAACGAAGATTGTGGGTTCGAATACCATACGATACATATTTTTAACTGATTGCTTCTTCCCATCGACAACAAAAAAAACTTTTATTCTTCAGCGCTTCTATTTCTCGTGGCTTCCAGGAGAGCCCACTCACAAAACGTGGCTGGCGGCCCATTAGAAAAACAGTAGCAACACGGGCCAACACAGAGGTCCAGCTGAGCTACTTGTGACTAAGATGACGTACCAGAAACGAACATGAGCTTAGCCGAGTTGGTCATTGGACCAAGCCCCCATCCCGGTGGCCTCGGATTGAATCCTAGTGCCCCCGCTTTTCTCTTTTTTTCTATTTATGTTTAATTTAGACAGCACGGCCGGTTGGAAACAAAAGAGGAAAACATAAAAAAAAATGCACTCCCTAGCCCAATAAGCATGGTCTAAACTGTGTGGAGAGAGTCGAGGAAGTCCGGCAGGGGAAGGCCGTGTCGATGTCCAGGGCGACACCACGCTAGAAACCCGAGCAGGTAGAGTTAGCCACCGGGCTGCATACTGAGAAGGCACTGGTATTCGCCAGAGGAGAAAAGGAAGTATTTACGCCAATACAGAGCAGCGTGGGGATGTCCAGCGACTATCTGGAACTACGATTGATGATGGCATTTACATGAAATGCGAGCAGATAGAGTTAGCCGCAGGGTTGCACACCGAGAATGCACGAGTATTTGCAACAGGAGAAAAGGAAATATTTACACCGATACAGAGCGGCATGGGGGACGTCGGGAACTGGAGCCGATGACAGCGTTTACTCATGGGAGAGAGAGAGGCATTGGTAAAAAACATGGGGGGCGGGGAGGGGGGGTATATATTAGAGATGTACATGCAATTCGACTCTCGCCAGAGCATGTATGTTCTTTTTTTGAGCGAGAGTAAGAACACAAGAAAATAAGCAAAAAAACCGTTGTGTAGCAAGTGATAAAAAAATAGTGATTACTTTTCTCACAAGTCACAAAGCTTTATCGTCGTTCCTTGGCTTTCCAATATCTGTGCTCTTCCATCTACCAGCACACGTTAAGCATGCTCATCGTACTTTTTTTTTGTGGGGGAAGCATGCTCATCATACTTGATGTCTGAAATTTATGGTTCTAGCCTTCTATGTTTAGGCAAGCACGTCTCAACCCATCATTGGATGTCTCGCCGTAGGAAATCCTGTTTAAATTCTCTACACGTCCGCGTCCACCATCGTGAATTCAGTTTAAATATTCCATCATGGAGAGCCCACAATCCTGGGCGAACGCCATGCACGTCTCAGCGTGCAGTCTAAGCTCGTAGTCCATGCATGTCTCTCCTGTAGAGACCCTCTATTTATTTAAACCCTCTGTCAATGGATTGTCGTCTGTATCCATCTGTTTGTGTAGGCTGCTTGTTGATATTCCAGGCAACTTGCCAGCGTTTATGAATTGGTGAAAATTGGTAAAAGAAAGCAAGGTGGTACTATTTGACAAAAAAGATGCATGCATCCTCTCTAATTTATAGTATTGCCAAAGAAAAAAGTCCTTCTCCATGAATTCTATGAAGGCCACTTGCCCATAGAAAATAAATTCTGTAACGTGACTTTTGGCCCATAAGAGATGGCCCGGTAGTGCATTGATTCGATGCAGAGACGGCCTTGTGGCACCGTACGTGAGAGGCCAGCATGCTTACGGAATTTGGTATGTGCGACGTATGAAAATCATGACAGACTAAGGAAGAAGCGATCAATGCTTTAGTACCACTTCGCTTATATGTTTTTAATTTAAATTGAAAGCGTAAATTCACAGAAAGAAAGTGTATTGTGACGATGAACCCACGGAGTCAATCCGTACTTTATTATTATTAGGAAGAGGTATAGGGGTGTACATGGCTCCAACGAGAGTAATCCTACATCTCCTAAGAACCGTATTCTATCTCTAACTGTATTTCAAGATCTTACGGTATCTCTTGCTAATTAGATAATTATGGCAAATAAATGATAATGCATTATGATTGGCAGCTATAATTCCCTAGTTTTTCTCATCAACATATTTTTTTTACGGAACTCATCAACATATATTTACGTGGCACAAAAAGCAGAACACCATCCAAGTATGAGAGCAGTGAAATACCTTATCTTTTAGGGGGGGGCTTGCGAAAATATATATTAGAGCACATGCACCCAGGCCCTCTCTATCTAGCCATCTATTTCCTGCTTTAAGATCCGTGCAAATACATTTCTCTTTTTTGTTTCTCCCACATAGAATATATCTTCAAGTTCAAACCTATGCGGCGTGGCAAAGCTTTCTGAGTAGAATCTAGGATAAATCGTACAGATTTTTTTGTCAAACATAAATATACAAAATACATTTTGTTTGATTAAAAAATCATATTTTTAGTATTTATGTCGGACAAAAAATTCTGAAAGATTTATCCTAGATTCTAGTTAGAAAGCTTTGTCATCCTGCATAGGTTTGAACTTCAAGATATGTTCTATGTGGAAGAAGTAAAAAAGAGAAAATTTCATATAGAAACTTAGTTGTGTTGCACGGATCTTAAAGCGATATTGAAGAGCTAGGATAGCAGGGCCTGGGTGCAAGTGCTCTAAAAATCCAGGTCCGGGGAGCTTGGCATGGCAAACCGAACTTTCTTCTTCAGCGAATCCATCTTACTGCCATCTGACTTGCCATCTTCGATCTGCTTCTTGAGGCGCTGATACTCGATGCCATCGAAGATATCTTCGGCTTCATAGAGAGCAGATTTAAGCTTGTCTAACAGTGGCTCCAAACGAACCCTGTAAGTGCTCTCATCGACTACTTCCATCACCCGCTGCAAGTGTAAAACTTGTATATCATCTATCTTCAGCTTCTCCGTTGCGTTAAAGTCTAGGAGGGTGAAAACTTTGTTGAGGAGCCTAGGAATGATGGGTGAGGCGAGCCAACCTACTGCAGATACACCCCATTCTACAGCAGCACTAAGGGTAATTGGATCCGCCATTGCAAGCTTTCGGAGAGGGGAGAGAAAGCTAGGTAGGCTGCAGGATCAATATGTACATAGATCTTGCAGGCAATGCAACCGGTGACCTTGAAGACAGATAGGATTCATAAACAAGTACCAGTTGAGAGAGATGCTTTGAACCAATACATTGTTTCCCACTGGTTTGCTTTATAATATGGGCAAATGGATCTCAACATGCATATATACTACTCAGTCTTCTATAGACTTGGGAAATGATAGTTATCAACTTATAAATCTATTTACTGACAACGAGATGGCATCTGTGGTAAGCTATCATAAAAGGAATCGAAAAAAATACTATCTCTTTACTGTGGTTTTGTGAAATGATAGTTGGTGTACACAACTCCGTCTTCTTAAGACTTTGTAATAAGTAATAACAATGAATAACTATCCTCCTAAGGGAGAAGAAACAAAAGCATAATGCATAAACAACTAAAAGTTTCATGAACTAAGCTGGACAACCAAACTAGAAATTTTCTTCACTGCTAAAATGCATAAACAAGTAGTAGACATGGACAGAGGCATCTTATCTTATAACCAACTTGCATAATAGTGTATATGCCAGGATAGTTGACCTTGAAAGAAATAGACGGTAGGAAGTTTCCTGTCAGGTTCTTACAGGACGGGTCAGTTTCAGCATCTTATCATTGGTCTGAGCATTAATGCTGACCACGCAACACGGTACAGTCTTGGTAAGAATGAATGATAATCAGGTATACTCTGTGTTTTGACTTTCGGTTTGCATTATTTTTCGTCCTCGACCGAAATGGCCGAATTTCGGACATTTCAAATATTTCGGCAAAATCTCGGACGAAATTTCAGAAACCAAATTTGAATTTTTGGATGATATTTAGCGAAATTTGAACAAAATTTGAAATGAAATAGAGCATAAGTACAGCAAGGCAAGAACCATCAGGAGAATTATACAATATTTAGCTAATAAGCTCTAGGGATTAATAAAACTGCATCTGTCCAACAACCATCAGCCTCCAACGTAACATTATAACAGTACTAACATCAATTCGAACCATCTTTGTTGCCCTTGATGCTGCTGCCGCTGCTCTCTGCTCCTGCCTGTGTTGAACTGGTCCGCTCGTGCACGCTCACCTCCTTTGCCGCAGCAGGCGAGCATCATGCCGTAGCCTTGGAGAAACAACAGAGAGGAGGTGGATGAAGCTAGAGGACACTGGAGGTGGGGCGCCTTGGCCGGAGAACGAGAAGTGCCCTGTATGCGGCGGCGGCGGCGCACACAAGAGGAGAACGAGAGGAAAAGAGCTTTCTAGGGTTAGGGCGCTCGGTCTCCTCGTTTTGTATCGCCCGATCCACACAGTGGAACTCGCTGGAAGCTGGGCTGGGCCAAAAAAAATTTTAATTGGGCCGAAATTTTTGGCCGACAGAGACATATGCCGGGCCTGGCCGAAATTCGGCCGAAATTGGTTTTTTACGGCCGAAAATCAAAACACAGGGTATACTATCTATCTACTCTGCCGATCTGCCTTATTCCAACCAATGAAAAGGCTAGAGCAAAATTACTCATAAAGTAATCAGTACAAAAACGAGACAGTATAAAGTTTCTGAGAAAAGGTATCCAGCACCTCCACCCTGATGGAATTCGAAGGCCTCTCAAAAATGTGAGAATTAACAAATAATCCAGAAGTAAAGCAAACGGGAATGAAAGGATTGTCCGAGTCCAAGAATTGCGCTGACCTGCCGGAGACCTGTGTGTCAGTGGCGTCGCCGTAGATGGCTGGAGTTTCTGACGGCAAACTGCCTCCGGCCACCGGATCGAATCCCCGCCTCCGCCGAGCAGTGTTGGAGCCAACGGTGATTCTCAGGCACACTATTGCTTTGCAGAGTACGCCTGACCAACTGAATGTGCATCACCGATCTCTATATATCGCATTCTTGAGTAATGTAAGGCATCCAGGCTGCATCCGCGGAACTTGCAGGTTCTTTGGGCTGCCGTTATCTCTCTCTTTCTCTCTCTCAAAAAAGAAAAGAAAAAACAATCTAGTTTTTTTAGACAATCATGTGAAGCTTTATTAAACCCTTACAATGTTTACATGGATGAAACAAAGTTCGCTGAGATGACCTAACCAGACATGGCGGCGACCCCTAAATTAAGTGCATGCTTCGCAAGAACGTGGCGGGGTCACACATGCCCCTGAGGCCCTGAAGACAATGGCCGATGAACCCAGATACATACCCTGCCAATCTCTGCATACCGCCGCAACAGCCCCAATGCCTGAGCTCCCCGCTGTGGCGGCATCCACATTAACCTTGGCCATGTTCTCCGGTGGTTGTATCCGGCGGCGGTTCGGTCCCCAGCGCCTCCGCCTTGTCCCGTTTTTCTTTAGATCCAGCGAGAGAGACATGGAAATCCCAATCCACCAAACCCTTATGTTTGTTGGTTTCTTGTAAATAGATGACAATCGTGTTAATAATTAGTTGAAAAAATGTTTGCATTTTTCTGAAAAAAGTCTTTTTTTTCTAAAATGACCGCAAAACTTTTTTTAAGACATTCCCGAATTTTTAGAAAATGTACGAACTTAAAAAATATTCTAAATATGTTCCTGCAATTTTAAAAGATGTTCGTGTTTCCAAAAATGTTTACTAAATTTCAAAAATGCAGGCAGTGAAAAATATTTAAAATTTCAGAAAGCTACATGTTTTCAAAAAGTTCCAGAAACTTTAAAAAATATTTGCGTTTTAAATAAATGTTCCTTAAATTTGATAAAAATGTTTTTTTTCTCGAATACATTTTACAAAAATTTTCACGTTTAAAAATATTCGTAATCTGAAAAAAAATCATATTCTGAAAAATATGTGAATGACAGTGGCATTGGGAGTAAATCCCAACGAAATATGATCTTTCTTTCCGAGAAAGATGACTGGCCAAGGAAAATAAAATAAAATAAAATAAGCCAGTGGGGGCCCAGCACAGCCCAATGAACGAGTATGATGGAAGAGGCCGGTCCAGAGACGAGGCCTGACTCCGACACAAGTGTTCGCCTGGAAATATATACGCAAGCCGCTGCCGCCTTGTCCCGTTTTCGTTCAGAAGAAATCCAGCGCGAGAGACAGAGAAATCCAGCAAACCCTAAACCAACCAGGAGAAGGAGAGAAGCGGAGCGGATCCGGCGATGGGTTTCCCCTTCACCCCGTTCCAGACGGAGAAGGAGGAGGCGCCCATCCTCAAGGCCAAAGTCAAGGCGAAGAAGGCCCTGACCACGGAGGAGGAGGAGGCGCTCATCAAGTTCGTGGCGCTGCTGGAGAAGGAGGAGGACTTCCTCACGCCAAGGCGGAGGCGGAGAAGGAGGCGGAGAAGTGTGGCTCCAAGAGGAAGCAGCCGGAGTTAGAGCGGGACGAGGAGGGGGCTGCGTTCGTGGCGTGGATCGAGTCCACGAAGCCACCGACGGACCACCGATGGACTCGGATGGGGATGTGTCGGACGGCTACGAGGACGCGGAAGCCAACATCGGCAGGGTCATGTCGCGGTATGAGCGGCACGTTCTGGCAACAACGCTCGCTGGCCTTTCTTAATTGGTGGGGCACATGTATCCCCTCAAGATGGTGATGGTGTGTGAAGCTGACAAGGAGCTTCACCAATGCTATGCCATCTACCAACCCTGTATATCTATATATTGTGGAGTATACAGACTTGCAGATAGATATAGTAATCTTATTGAGACTGGACCGTGTTACGTAGCCCACAATAATTTTCAGACCAATTAATGATAAGATGATGAAACTGATCCGTGCTCTAAGAACCTGACTGGAAATTTCCTACTACCCTTCAAGGTCTACTGCGCCACGTTATATGTGTAGTACAACCATACCCTAGTAGTACTAATCCTAACATTATTATTTTTTGGAGCCCCAGGATATGTTGTTTTCTACTAGTCTCAGGCTGATACTCCTGAGCTTCCACACTAGTATTATGCAAGTTGGTTATAAGATAACCTTGTTGCAAAGCAAGCCCGGAAGAGGCGCTATGTATGCTTTTGTTCATTCTGAAATAGGGCCGAGTCTCATTTAGCTTTGTTCGAGAGACATTCTGATTTTGTTTTTTTTTTCTCCCTTGGTAGGATGGTTGTTTTTCTTCAGGCGCCTGACATACTTTCAGCACCGAGCCTGAGATGAGGACACCACACGATAGAAGCTGCTATATTTTATGTTGTGTTGTTAAAGCAAGAGGATTTTAGTTTCACTTGCCATCAATACCGGCCCCCTCAAGGCCTAGGTGAGATGGGTGGTTGATTTCCTGTTACCTGACCACCATGAGATAGAGAGTACATGCATGAACCCTGTTCCTCTTGTTGTTTGTTCATAAGTAAAAGAAAAAGAAAAATACATTGTTTGCGAGAAAGAATGAGCCTGCATTCAGCTACTTGCTTCAGAATTGTGAAACAACTAAAAGTGATGAGGAAAATAAAGACCAAGAAGCATTATGAGAATACGACTGCTACCGTGGATTTAAGTGCTCCTTGGTGGTGGTTACGTAACTTATGCTTTTTGATTAATTAGTGACGTGGTAAGATGACTAGATGAGCAGTATGTAATTGCAAAAGATGCACCTAGTCGTCCGGTGTAGCTAAAAGTTGATCAATGGATATGTAAACTAGATCTCCATGCCATGCTTATCGGCTAATTCGTTTTTGACAGCATGCTTACAAGGCTACTTTATTGGGCACATTCTGCAGAGTACGACAGTAGATTAATCAACTCGTGTTGTCAGCAGGGCACTAATTAAGCAGCAAAGTAGGAAGCGTGGCCGACATGAATTCGGTCTTGACGTGACGACCCAACAACTTTGTTTCTCCGGCGAGTCAAAATGACATCCATCATGCATTCTCTGTGTTTCCCCACACTACCATAGCTTAGCCTCACATCAGATCTGGAGGGTAGATCAGAGAGCTCCAAGCCGCCGCTCACCTCCCAACACTCGCGCTCACCTCGGCCGCTCCACCCCATCCTGCTCACCTCGTGGGCGGCGCTCACCCCAAGCTCACTCCAGCCAGTGCTTGTTTGTTGCCCAGTTCTGTCACCAGCTGGCCTCCTCCGGGTGGACTCCATTGCAGGGTCTATGTATATACACACAAATTCTGCAGCCTAGCTAGCTAGCCTTCTCTCCTTTCTCAGAAAGCTTGCAATGCCGGATCCGGTTAGCATTACTGCTGCTGTAGGATGGGGCGTAACCGCACTAGGTTGGCTCGCCTCGCCCATCATTCCCAGAGTCCTCAACAAAGGTTTCGCCCTCCTTGACTTCAATGCCGCGGAAAAGCTCAAGATACTTGATATACAAGTTTTGCATCTGCAGCGGGTGATGGAAGTAGTGGACGAGAGCACTTATAGGGCTCGTTTGGAGCCACTGTTACACAAGCTTAAATGGATCTGCTTTCTACGAAGCCGAGGACATCTTGGATAGTGTCGAGTATCAGCGCCTCAAGAAGCAGATCCAAGATCGCAAGTCAAACGGCAGTAAGATTGATTCGCTGAAGAAGAATGTTCAGTCTGCCTTGCCAAGCTCCCCCCTACAAGATAAGGTATTTGATATTTCACTTCTCTCGTACTTGGACCTGTGTGTTCTGCTTTTATGGCAGGTCCTCCCATCTTTTTTTGCCTCGTAAATATATGTTAATCAGAAAAACTATAGGGAACTATAGCTGCCAATCAGAATGCATTCTTACTTATTTTCTGTAATAACTATCTTAAATTCCACATTCATTATCTAATTAGCGAGAGATACACTAAGATCTTCAAATACAGAATGCAGTGTAAGCCGGACGGGTATGGATGGCTCCAAAACGAAACTAATTCTACTTCTCCTAACAACCAGCATTGTATACGGCTTGTTCCTTCGCCCACCTCCACTGTGCAGCCACCTCAACCTTCAACAACCTAGATTCTCCTTACCCAATGCTTGCTTTTTTCTAGATATTAACAAGGCATAGGGGAAAAACCTTACTTTTCATTGGGAAATGAAATAATCCTATATTCATGAAAAATATATGCTATATGCTCTTCAAACGGAGTAGTTCTTGATAGCCCCAACTTGCCTGTTATTTGGTTTTGCAGGAGAGTGGTATGTCAAAAGTGGAGTTGAAGAAGAGCCTAGAGAAGATAGAAAGTGCTGTAAATGATGCATGTGAAATTTTGAAACAACTGAACTTACCAGCTGTAAGCAATGATAATGGGAGACCAGCTGTTGCTACCAATTCACGTAGTGCAGGCATTAGCCCTGCAGTACGTGTAATTGGTCGAGATGAGGATCATCAAAAGATCATAGCAATGGTTCATGAGAAGGAAGACCAGTACCAAGCAAACACCGTCAGTGGTACATGTTATTCTGTAATTGGCATTCATGGCATCGCCGGGTCTGGCAAATCAACACTTGCACGTTGTGTTTATGATCATGAGAAAAGGCAGAAGAAAGAGAATAAGGAAGGCCATTTCGAGGTTGTCATCTGGGTTCATGTTTCACAGAAATTTGAGTTGGATTCCATTTTCAGCGACATGTTTGAGGGTGCCACGGGGAAAGTATGCCCGAAATTAAACAGTCTTCATGCCCTGAAAGAAAAACTGGAGGAGGAATTGCTTGGGAAACGGATTTTGTTGGTACTGGATGATGTCTGGTACAACAGTAGGAATACAGAAGACCATGAAGAACTACAAAGGTTAATTTCTCTGATGAATGTTGGAAAGGCAGGAAGCAGAATCTTGGTGACTAGTCGAACTGAAGATGCATTATTAGCTCTGGGTGCTGTTCAAGAGAGATGTATTCCAATATCTGACCTGGATGATGAAATGTTCCTTGAAATGTTCATGTATTATGCACTTGGAGATGCAAGGGTAGGCGGCCATCATCGAAGAAAACTTGAAATGATTGGGGAGGACATTGCAAAAAAGCTGAAGAGATCACCTCTAGCAGCCAGAACAGTGGGTGCACGGCTCCGTAAAAACCCAAAAGTTGAAATTTGGATGAGGGAGAAGGATCGGGGCCTTATGAAAGAGACAATGGGAGCTTTGTGGTGGAGCTACCAGTATCTTGATGAGCAGATCAGGCGATGCTTCGCTTACTGCAGTATTTTTCCGAGACGACACCGGTTGACACGTGATGAGTTAGTTAAGTTGTGGGTGGCAGAAGGGTTTATAAAGACTAGTGAGCCTGAAGAGGAAATGGAAGATGTTGCTCAGGAATACTTTGATGAATTGCTATCAGCCTCATTTCTGCAATTAGGAGGGAAACGAATGGTATATGGCCGTGATGATGAGGTTGATTACTTTACAATTCATGATCTGCTGTGTGACTTAGCGGAGGAGGTTTCTGGAAGAGATTGCTTCAGGATCGAGAACGGCTGGACAGGAGAGGTTCCTCAAGATGTTCGCTATCTTTTTGTTGGGAGTTACGATAGTAGGATGCTTGTTGAGAAGATACCTGGGTTGCAAAATTTACGCACTCTCATCATCGGTGAGAAGATACGGGTTGAATCAACCGAGTGCAAAGTCTTTGTGAGTATGTTCACAATGTTGACAGGGCTAAGGAAATTGCGGGTACTGAATTTACCTTACGGTGTGTTTGGTCTTACTACGTTCTCATTCCCAGATTCTATTGGTCAGTGGAAGCATCTGCGTTATCTTGCTTTTGGGGTCTCTCCATTAACCAAACTAACTTTACCGGGCGCTTTTACCAAGCTTTACCACATGCAGGTGGTTGATTTTGGTCTTTGCACTGTTTTGGCATTTTCTAGTGGTGAAGATATGATGAACCTCGTCAACTTGCGCCATGTAATCAGAAAGGCAGATCTAGATTTTCCGAACATTGGCCGGCTGACATGGCTCCAAATGTTACCGTACATCACAATAAAGAAGAAACTGGGGTATGAGTCACATCAGTTGAAGCACCTAAACAGGCTTCAAGGCAAGCTTCAGATCCATGGTCTTGAGAATGTTGAGAGCAAGGAGGAGGCTGTTGAAGTCAATCTTGCTGGCAAGGAAAAGCTCACAGAACTGATACTGTCCTGGGATGATAAGACTTGCAGTCCACTAGTTCAAGCAGAGGTTCTTGAAGGCCTTTGCCCATCGAAGTATCTTGAAATACTAGAAATTAGGAATTACAGAAGTATGAGGTTACCATATTGGATGACGGGTAAGAATAATGGCGGCCCAAAGAACCTGCACACACTTAGAGTTGGCGGCTGGAGCCAGCTAGGACCCGCCCCTGACCTTGGGGCCTTCATTCATCTTCATTCGCTAGTTCTAATTAGCTGCAGCTGGGATACCTTACCAGGCAACATGTACAACCTCGCATCGCTCAAGCAACTGGAGATCAGATTATGCAAGAATATGCGGTCGCTTCCAATGCTGCCTAAGTCTCTTGAGGAGTTTAAAGTTGGGGGATGCAGCCGGGAAGCCTGGGATGCCTTACCAGGCAATATAGAGCACCTCACATCACTCAGGAAACTGACGATCGAGTCATGCCAGAATATACAATCGTTTCCAACGCTGCCAAAGTCTCTTGAGGAGTTTAGAGCCGACGACTGCAGCTGGGATGCCTTACCAGGCAATATGGAGCACCTCACGTCACTGAAGTATCTGGACATCATGTCATGCAAGAATATACGGTCGCTTCCAACACTGCCGAAGTCTCTTGAGGAGATTACAGTCAGGCGGTGCAGTGATGAGTTCATACGATCCTGTAGAACGGCTGGTGATCCAAATTGGCAAAAGACTGAGCACATTCCAAATAGAACATTTGATTAATGAATCAGGTCTATATGGAAGGTACATATTTAAATTCTTTCGATGCCTTTGTTTTCCATTTTTTGTGTTCAGTAAATATTACTGCAACTATTAGCCGCTAAGGTTGCTGCTATGTTTCTAATTCATTTGGTAACTGTCAGCCATGTGCTCTTTCGCTGAGGACGGAAGCCAAAGGAGATGAAGTCAAATCCAATAGACTCATGCCAAATCTACAGGCTCTTACCGTGTAGCCTCTTTGTTGGGTTTTGCCTTCTTGGTTTGTTAATTCTGGCGTATTTGCTTGCCAGTGAAGTGGTGCTGCGCTCGTACTCTCGTAAACCACAGACAGTGCAGAATGTCATGTCTGCATGCGGCGATCAACACTGGATTTATTAGTCATTTACTACATATATGGTATGTAATAATGTGGAATGGAGACCACTGGATTTATTTGCTTCCTATGAGTATTATTTGTCAGACAGTCGAATGCATGATGAACCCCGAACCGATAAAATTTATATCGTTTGTAATACTTACATCGGAATGGTGAACCCTACTGTTTGTTTCCAGTGGTTTGTAACATTGTGGAACATATGATGAACGCCAAATTAATGATTTGATTGCCAGGAATTTAGGCGCTACCAGGTAGCATGGTATGGTATGAGTTCACCAATTGGATGGACGGGAGACCTCCTGAGACAATGATGCTTCCATTCGTCTTCGGTAGAATGCTAAGGATTTAGTGCTTGTCCATTCAACGAAAGTGCTCTCACACTTCGGGGACGGTTCAAAAACCACAAAATTGGTGGCAGCAAACACAACTGATATCATATCTAGGAGAAAAGAGAACCAAGCCCAGACCCAGATCCCAAGAATCACCAGCTCACGTCAATTAATCCACGCCACTCCAAAGCTCAAATCAACACCACAAAACCAACCAAACACATATACACACACAACCATTTTTAGGCCGAGAAGAAACTGAGCTGCGCCTGCCACTGAGCGCTGCCCCCTGCACCTCGATCAGCTGTTCTTCCTCGCTCCCAACTATGCAAACAGTGAACATACAACAAGTACTTTGAAGTAGCATGAAAACAAGAACAACATTTACATATGACTACATGCACGTGGAAGTCTGTAGGTTGCCATGCGCCATCTTGTCAGCAAAGGTGATCACATCTCGTGACAACTCCACACTATTGAAACAGCAACCACTTTGAACTTTGAAAGCTGATCTGAGGGAACTCCGCTGAATCTGGACAAACAAAAAGACACATATTGATCTCCTCTGAATTTGAAATGTGTGACTGCAAAACACTCGCTTCAGTGTGCTTAGCCTTGCAATTTGCAAAACAAGTAGAGGCACGTCAACATAAAGAAAATAATAAAGTCGTGTCATGCAGACTTGGTACATTCATGTTGCAGGAGTTCATATACTACCTAGGCAGCAGTATAACAAAATGCAACTGAAGAAATGGAAGAAACTGGGTGTATCAGTAGCGACAACCAACAAACTAGGATAGTAGCTCCATACCAGTACAGAAATAATGCACCAAAAAGGAAAGAAAAACAGAACTGGATGCCCCCTCTAATTCATCTTACAGAACTCTGCCAACACACAATCACCTGAAAACTCCTTAAGTTTCAGTCAATCATCTCAACCCCATATGATTTGCTTTCAGATTAGGAGACCAGCCATGATATGAGGGTGGCAGAATGGTTTATAAAGACTAGTAACGCTAAAGAAGAAATGGAAGATGTTGCTCGGGAATACTTTGATGAATTGCTGTCGGCCTCATTTCTGCAACTAGGAGGGAAAGAAAAGGTACATGTACATCATGATATGTTTGCTTACTTTATAATTCACGATCTGCTGTGTGATTTAGCGAAGGAGGTTACTGCAAGACATTGCTTCAGGATTGAGAAAGATTTCACAGGAGAAATTCCTCAAGATGTTCACCATCTTTTTATTGGGACTTATAATAGAAAGATGCTTACTGAGAAGATATCTGGACTGCTGAATTTACGCACTCTTGTCATCAATGACATGACATGGATTAAATCTAACGAGGGGGAAATCCTGGCGAGTATGTTCACTATGTTGACGGGGCTGCAGAAACTGAGGGTACTGAATGTGAAAATACGTATTGATGAATCTGGTGTTGCTACATTTTAGAGGAGCCCAAGTGCATTCAGTTCGTCAGGTGTACTCTGCGCTGCGGGAGCAAGCAAAGCAGTGGTGCGCTGGTGATGTCATGGGGGCAGCCTATCCACCAACTTGTTTCCTACTAATAAACCTTCAAAAAAGAAAATTAGGGACACTCATTCATCTTCAATATGATGCAAAGGCTTTATTGGTTGCAATCAGCGTGTATTGTATTCATCATCAACGAGATCATAACTCTAATAAATACTACTCCACAGTTGTTGAGAAAAAATGTGGCACGGAAATATGCATCAGCTCTACCACAGTTGGTTGACTGAAACTGTTAAATTCATGGTCACATTTCACCCTTACGCAGGGAGCAGCAGCCACTTTAACTGAAGCTACAAAGTACCATGCAAATAAGAACAACATATACACGACTACTGCCTGGTGTACTGCGTTCACCCTCGATGAAACCATAACTCCAATAGCCAAGAAAAAACTTGGCATCATGCTAATATACTTCAGGTACATCTAATAGCACAGTTGTCACTTGACTGGAACTGTTAATCCCATTTGTCACATTCTTAGTCACGGAGCAGCACATTCACGTTACACCATGTTAACTGAATCTAGAGGTAGCATGGAAACAAGAACATAGGTCATAGCCTTGTGTTGCTTGGGTTCTGAATTTTGTTGTCTTATCTTAACTTTGAGTAGGTCATAGCCTTTTCTCACCTGAAATTTGGCCAGTCACCTTGTTGCATTCCTCGGACTAAGACTATAATGAAATTTGAATTAATCTAAATCTTCTTTATGTTTGTTGTTTTTGTAAATAGATGAAAATCATTTGAATAATTAGTTTAAGAAAGATTTGCGTTTTTAAAAAATATTCCCATTATCCAAAAAATTGTTCATGCTTTCATAAAAATTCCGTGAAAATTTAAAACATGCTCCCAATTCTTTAAATTTTCCACACTTAAAAAATATTGAAAATATGTTCCAAAATTTTTGAAAGATTTTTGTGTTTCCAAAAAATGTTTACTAAATAAAAAATTACCTAATATATTCAAAATTTAATAAATAATTCCAAAAAAATTACACTATGTTTGCGTTTTCATAATGTTCCTAAAATTTTATGAAAATGTTCACATTTTAAAATATTCACAAGTTCAAAAAATGTTCATATTTGAAAATATGTGACTGATATTGTCATAGGGCGAATATACCTACCAAATATGACTTTTTTCCAAAAGATGACTACCGCAACAAAGCTAGTCTGAATTATCTTGTCAAATAAAAAGCTAGTGGAAAGAAAGAAGTGATGGGGCCCAGCCCAGCGTAAAGAAAAAAAGAAGAGACCGTTCCGGAGATGAGGCCCGACTCCGACCCCAGGGTTCGCCTGGAAATATATAGCCCGCCTTGTCCCGTTTTCGTTCAGAAGAAGATTCAGCGAGAGAGACAGAGAAATCCCGCAAACCCACAACCAACCAGGAGAGGAGAGGAGAGAAGCGGAGCGGATCCGGCGATGGGTTTCCCCTTGACCCCGTTCCAGACGGAGAAGGAGGAGGCGCCGGTCCTCAAGGCCAAGGCGAAGAAGGCCAAGCCGGAGGTGGCGACGATCAAGGCCAATGTGGAGGTGGAGACCATCACGACGGAGGAGGGGCTCATCAAGTTCATGGAGCTGCTGGAGAAGGAGCAGGCGTTCCTCAAGGCCAAGGCGGAGGCGGAGAAGGAGGGGGCGGGCTGTGGCTCCAAGAGAAAGCCGGTGTTGGAGCGGGACGAGGAGTTGTTGGCGTTCGTCGCGAGGATGGAATCCTTGAGGCCGTTGTACGGGGAAGAGGACGTTTCTGACGGCTACAACTCGCAGGACGACGACGCGAACACCACCTTCGACGACGTCATGGCGCAGTTGGAGCAGCAAATGCAGGCCAACAATGCTCGCTGGCCCTTCTTGGTGGGGGCCTAATCAAATCCCCCTCAAGATGCTGATGGGGTCAGAAGGAGAGCTTCATCACACCAATGCAGCAATGCTATGCCAGTTACCAACCCTGTATCTATCTATCTATCTATCTATCTATATTTCTAGTTGATCCTGTGGACATATGTGGGATTGATCCACCTACCCTGATGCTATTGTTGCGCACCGATGAAGCAATGCAATGTGAGACTGATGATCTATCTAGTAGTAGTATCTATATGTTATCTACTGATGGTATGCTGTTCGTCTGTGATGAGATTGTTTCTGGTGATGCAATGTGATGAGATTTCTCTTGAGCTTCTCTGTGCCCTGCTGGTTGCTGTACATTGTTATATGTTGTGTTGTTTGCCCATGTGATTTTGCTGGAGCAAGCAAACCCTCTCAGGTTTAAGATCCTTTCAATTGCCAGCTTGAATGAATTACTATTTCTCTCCTAGTTTCCATGTCCACATCTACATCAAAGCAGTCACATAAGTCTAGGTTTTGTTTGAAAAATTATTATTGTGATCCAAGGTTCACATCTCAGTGTTATCTACTACTACCTCTCGATCCATAGTTGTTGTTGTCGCTGATTTAATTTACTACAAAGTTGTACTAAATCACCGGCAATTATTTTGGATCGCAGGGAGTAATATTATTGTGACCTCCTGAACCAGCTGGTAGCCATTAATTCGTCTGAGATATGTGTTTGTTCCTGATGCAATGTGTCATTGTCTCTGAGCTTCTCTCTGCTTGCTGGGTTGGATTGTTTCAGCCACACAATTTCTTTTTCTCCTTTCATTTCGCTTGATGACACAACCATTCTTCTCCATGTATTGTAGACTTATAATTTCTTTCTGTGATTTCCCAATTGCCTCCACAAGAGAAGCATGTGAACTTTTCAGCGCAACAGAATAAACATGTCTCACTTCAAGATACACACAAACACAATATGCCTCTGTTTTTTTTCTTTTTTCTTTTTGCTTGATTGCTGTTGTGACATCTGATCAAGCTATGAGGTGATCTGGAACAAGGCATGTGATCAAGGTACGTAGAGACAGAGATGTGTTTGATGAATCAAACCAGACAACACCATGACATGTTTTATGCACGCCGGGCATCCGCTTTAGGCATGACACCAGAGAACAAGGCATCTGCAGGGTACAAGACCCTCTGAAATTTGACCTACGTACCCTGCATCTTCTTGTAGGTAACTAAACACTTCCTTGCCCCTGCAGCTCATGATAGTAGTAGGCCCCTGCAGCTCATGATAGGAGTAGGCCCTTAAATTCGGCAGTATGATGACCACGCACTCATGTTGAACGCATGTGTTGGAAATGAGGTTATTTATGAAATCCTGTTAAATTTTCTTCCGCTTTAGTGCATGGAAAAGCTGGGATGAAGTCGCGGAATGAGTTGAGCTCCTTCTTCACTCTATATTGATTTTCTTGACTAAAACATTGCGTATTTCCCATCGTCAAAACAGGGCATTTGATGTATAATTTGCAAGCTCATTTACATCTGCAGCAAGGTGCTCTAAATTTTCTTTTCATTGCCTAGAGCAAGAAGATCGAATGTTCAGGTTTGGATACCTCTGCTATTTCTGTCGCGCGAATGGACTATTCAATAACCAGAGTTATATTTCTCACGTTCATTTGGTTCAGATCTTTCAGGATGTTATTCTTTATCTGACGGGTCTTGCATTATCCACTACCTGTGCAATGAATGTTGACACTTTCCCTGGATGACATCTTATCAAGCAAAGACTGTTCTTATTTGTGCTCCACAGTTCACTTTTAAATTTGATAAATTGAGTGCATTTATGTCTGAATATGTAGTCGGAAGGGATAGTGAGAGATGTCTGCTCCTGAGAAGGGGGGTTTCTTACTTAGCAAAATGTACTGCTTACTCGTGTTTAGCGACCTTCTCTTTATTCTCGTTACAACGAATGCAAATTTGAGTGTTGATTGTTTCTTTGGAGCAGGTAAGTGCAAATACTATGTGATGTGGTAGTAACCAATGAATGTATACATTGTTGTAGCATCTCTGTTTGGGTGTAGCAAAACAAAAGAAGACCAAAATGTTAATGTACAATGGATCCATACATTACCTGCCTGTATTGTTCGGAACTAAGGAACTACTATTCTTTGTCACACTTCTTTATGTAAAAGTACCTTGGGCATAATACAATTTCATATTCCAGTCTGCAAGTTGTAAGAGCAAATAGTTAAGTATTTCCAGTTTTAAAATGTTTTGAATCATACAAGGGAGGAGTATGCTTGTTTTTGAAATATTATTATTGTGATCTAATGATCACACCTCAGTGTTATCTACTACTCCCTCCGATCCATCGTAGTTGTCACTGATTTAGTACAAAGTTGTACTAAATCTTTGTACTACAGAAAACTACAGAAAATTGCGAATAGAAGGATGCTACAGGATTTATAAAACCAACACGACACTCCTCCCCAATTATGATGATCCATTGGCATAAACAACTTTTTCTTTTGTGTTATCTTTCATATCCCTCGCATGAATGATGAACCTGCATATATTGCCTTTAAGAGTGATGCTTGGATATGAAGGGAACATGAAATCTTGAATATTGTTGCCGACGCCATGACTCGTTTGTGAAGATGTGGCATGGTCAATCCAGTTCTGGTATGAATCCATAGTCCACACTTTTCCATACGATCCCAAGTCTGAAACAGACAAAATAAGGAATCCATGGTCCACATTTGTACATCAGTTTTTAGTTTTTTACACAAGACTAACTGGAGCTTGTTCCTCATTCTATTGATTGCTAAAGTAACAGAGCAAATAAAATGAATACAACATGAGAAACAAAAAATACCCAAGCTTGAAGTTGTTTACCGTATATTGAGGTGCTAGAGATTACACTAAAAACTGTCCAAGAAATAAGCATAAAAAGGTTGCTCAAAATAAATAGTATGGCACGATGGCATAAAGGAATGTCACATAACAATATAGTAAGCCATGCAATTCAGTTTGGATGCTTCTCTAATACTGAAAGCAATAACCAAATATCACTGTATAGTTCTTTCAGAGTAATAAAATGGCGGACTCGCTTCAATATCCAATCCAAATGCACGCATCTGACTCAGAATTGCAAAATGATTAGGTAATTATGCATGTAACCTTAGTTTTCCAGAACACATGCTCATGCATATTAGATATGGAATTGGCAAGATTTAGAGCCGCCTACTTGCCAACACCTTCAAATGTGAGATAAAAAAATATGGAAAAGAATCTTCATGAAACAAAGCTGCATACAATACCGAAACAAGAAAATATCGAGTGGTGATAGAACTCGAAATACAAATGTTAGAGTACGTAATGGGCCTAATGGGCCTGGCCTGACAGTATAGCCCGTTAGTCTTAGGGTTAATTAGAGATAAGGGTCGCTTGCTTAGGGGTCAAGTAAGCCTTGCTTGGGAGTCAAGTAAACCTCTATATAAAAAAAAGGAGATGTCAATCTAATCGAGTAAGAATTAAGAAGGAAATCCCTTCCATCTTGCCCGGCCGTGGACAAAAGGCCCCTGGCCGGCCCTCTCGCGCCCTCCTTCTAGGAGCGCCATAAAAATTTGCTATCAGCTAGCTTCGGTTCGATCATGTCTTCACTGCTGCCCAACTCGTCTCTTCCGCTGCTGGTCACCTCGTCGCCTCCGGCGACCACCACGACGTCGCCCCGCTCCTGCCCGCGCCGGGATCCTCCGTCGCGCCCGCCCCCGCCGTCCTCACCCCAGAGGAGGTGTCCGGGGCGCTGCGGGACCTAACCTAGGCGGTCCAGGAGATCCGCTTGTTATTGGCCGGGTCCTACGGGCCGCACCCGGCTGCGCCACCCATCGCCGCCACCGCGCCACCGTGGCAGCTGCCGCACCAGGCGCCCTCCGCCACGCTCGCCGGGCCACTGCAGCTGCCATCCACCACCACCACCACCTCGCCCTGGCTGCAGTGGGAGCCGTCGCACCTGGTGGCCTCCGCCGCAGCAACCGCTTCTGCTACCCTAGGGCGTCCCCGCCGCGCTCGCCGGGCCGCTGCAGCTGCCATCCACTGCCACCACCGCCCCGCCCTGGCTGCAGTGGCAGCCGCCGCGCGCGGCGCTCCGCTGCAGCAGCCACCGCCGGTCAGCTCCGGCCTTGCATCGACTGCGTCGGCGGGAGTCCCGATCCACCCGATCAAGTTCCCGCTGTCGCCATCACCGCTTCCCTAGGGCGTCCCAATTTAGCAGATCAAGTTCCCGCCGTCGCCGTCACCGCTTCCGGCTTGGATCACTACCCGCCACGTGTCGGTGGCAGTGAGGCTGCAGGCTGTTGCGCGCGGCCTCCTAGCGCGTCGGCGTGTGCGGGAGATGCGTGGTCTGCAGCTGCCGCTCCTTCAAATTGCCCTTCGCTGCGCAAAGGACCTCGATCTCGTCCGCTGCGTCAGGGGTCTTGGCATGCGGTTTCCCCCACGGGAAGTGGGCATGCTGTTTTTCCCACGGGCAGCGACCTCAGAGTCCGCGACATCGGCGGTTGGGGGGCGCACCCCTCCTCGTCATTCTCCATCGCAAGCCCTCCACTCTTCCCTGTGCGGTGCAGACCAACAGTCGTCCGACGGGGAGAAGGCAGGGTGTCACCGGCAGGAGCACACCACGTAGCACCACTGCATTCCGCCACCTGCTGCCGCGAGGGCGCCTCTACTGGTCGCTCTTGCTTGGGAGTGGCCATACACATGCACTCCTTTTGTCCAGGTGGTGTCCATGGGATCCAGGTGGCTGTACACGTGCACGTCCGATGTGCGGATGGTGTCCACTTTTTGATAAGGGGTCCAAAATAAAGCGTTCCAGTCCATTTCAGGTTGAGAGTAATAAAACAAGACGAGATGTAAAATGCTTGTTTTTAGGTGTTAGGTTTGTGTTGCGTCGAGTCATGGTTATAAGTTGGTTAGGCTGCAGCTCGAGGACAAGCTGCATGTCCAGGTGGGGTGTAGTGTTGGAGCACGTAATGGGCCTAATGGGCCTGGGCTGACAGTATAGCCCGTTAGTCTTAGGGTTAATTAGAGATAAGGGTCGCTTGTTTAGGGGTCAAGTAAGCCTTGCTTGGGAGTCAAAACCTCTCTATATAAAGAGAGGAGATGTATCAATCTAATCAAACAAGAATTAAGAAGGAAATCCCTTCCATCTTGCCTGCCCATGGGCAAAAGGCCCCCGGCCGGCCCTCTCGCGCCCTCCTTCTAGCAGCTCCATAACAACAAATAACTCCATGAGAGGCTCATCCATTCTTCACCATAACTGGAGTTTTCTCAGTTTTTTTAGTAATTGTTAGATGCTGAAAGGATTATGTCATCCTAGTGTTAAGGCCTCTAGGGCATTTAAATCTGGTCTTAGTTA
Source organism: Triticum urartu (assembly GCF_003073215.2). Taxonomy (NCBI): domain Eukaryota; kingdom Viridiplantae; phylum Streptophyta; class Magnoliopsida; order Poales; family Poaceae; genus Triticum; species Triticum urartu. Next base: position 684,247,667 of record NC_053028.1, read on the forward strand.
AGAAGAGTAGTCCAAAATGATGCCCCGTTGATTAATTCAAGATGTAATTCTGCTAATTTAGAAGTCCGATAATTGGTAATATACACATGTAGGACATGGATTCATATAATGGAACGGAAAGTGCAAAAGAATGTAGTTGATCACTCCAGTATATAAATGGTTTTCTGAACAATATCCTTTTTCTTCACTTCGTCCTCTCTTGCCAGTACATGTTCCAAGATTTGTTGTGCTCATGATTGCTAGAAATATAAATATACAAAGGTAACTAATAAATATTCGTTCAACACTTGTTTTCTGTAAATGTATGTTTGGGCAAAGGTAGAAAGAGATATACAAGGGGAACCTGTTTGTACTGCCTCTAAAAGTATCTCTTATTGTGTCATACATTTTTCTTCCCAGTTTCCGCTGCTTCTAAAGAGATACAATACAAGGTAGATATATAACCACATGCAGTACAGGAGCAAAAACCATCAGTGGATCCCGAATTTACCGTTTATTTTGTCATTACAATTGAAAATTATATGAGATCATGGAAGGTCACTCTTTTTCCAACCTGTAATGTTCAATGCAGTAAGTTGAGATGCAAACTATTGAAGGAAAATCGATTATGTACCTTTGCTATTTTTCTTGTCATGCTTATCGTTTATTGGTGTTGTATAGGCTCTCATTTGGGGCAGACAAAATAATATCTTAGTACACATCATCATCATTTTATTAAAGCAAAAACCAACTAAACTTGCAACTTAAAAATAAGTTTGAAAAATATACCTCAAACTATGCCAGGGATCCATTTTCTGATTCGGTTGATTCATCAATAGCTTCCTTGGACAGATAAAAAAAATCACTCAAAGATGCAGCTGAAACAGGGCCTCCATGTTGTCCAACAGTAATGCGCTCTCGGATTGTTAGAAGGTGTGGACTGCATAGACATCAGCACCATATAATTCCCGTGATTGTGTCGTCTAGTTACTACCAAATGGATTAAATGATACATGGAGCTTGGTGGTATGGTGGAATACCTGGAATAACAGCCCACATTGTATCCTTGCTCCCTCCTGATATTAGATAGGAACGTGGCAGTCGAATCTTTCCCCTTGGTGCTGGTGATATGGACAGCCTACGAACACAATAATAACTTGCAGTGGAACAAATCCATTACCCATTCACCATAAGAATTATGATTGTCTATCACGGGCCACACTTAACTCACCGAAGCGGTGGAGAAGGCGGCGCGTGCGGCCTCGGTCAAAGCCGTCGTCGGAGTCGATCCCCGCGCCGGGCGTCAGACTGGAGCGCTCGTAGTTGCGGATCCGGTCCATGCAGTTCAGGAACTCCACGAGCTGTCCCTCTTGGCCTCCTCCACCAGCCATCGCGGATTGAACCCGGACCTGGGCGTCTGCCGGCAGAACATTGAATCTGAGCCGTGAGATTAGATAACAGACCATAGGAGAAATATAGACTATTGGATTTTACCAGATGATTAGATCGGAGGCTCCAGATTACCCCCGTGTACATTTGTTTAAGTAGAGATTCAGCGGAGTCTTAATCAGATCAGAGTTTTTGATTCGAATTGATCTTGTCATGGCGATGTCAATAGTGTGGAAATCTCGCAGATGTGATTGCGTTGCCCCTACAAGGTGGCAAATGACAATCTACAGAACTCTTGCCCTTTGCGTCAAAAATAAAATAAAATCTACAGAGCTTCACTTGGCAGTGGTTATGTCTATGCCGTTCTCGTTTCATACTACGTTTAGCTTCGGTGAGTGTAATCATCGATGTGGCTCTTCCCTGTACACGATTTTGGTGATGAAATTAAGAGTCCGTATCAGTCTGCAACTGTGGTAAAGCTAGCTTGAAGATATATTTCCAAGTCAATTTTTTCCCTTAATTTTTAGAGTTGCTATAATATCTGACAAGTGACAAAAAGTTTCATGATGGAATTGATGGCTAAAAATATTTCACACTTGGACTGATGACCGGCCCTAGTGTGCACGTGCAGAGAACATGTTGGACTAACAAAATTGAAACATGACAACACACTAGAGGTGTCAAAATGCATGGGGCCTGCAAGACTTGTTTCTACAGAGGCATTATTGGTGTTCTCATCGTTTCCTCTTTTTGTTCCAGAGCGGATGTATTATTGGTGTGCTCATCGTTTCCTCTTTTTGTTCAGCTGTTGGGTTCTCTGTTTTGAAAGTAAATTAGTTGGACGCAAGCTCACTGTTTCTTTCCCGTCGAACAAATCCTTTTCATTTCCTTTGAACAGTAAACTGAAAAACAAAATCTTTTGTACAAGAGAAAGCTAAGCTTAGAGCACGTTTGGTCTTTCGACCGTACGTCTCTTGATTGCACCGCTTACCGAAAACATTACCGACTTTTTGTATGGCTGGGCCGGTTTCCATCGCTTGTTTACGCCGCTTTGCAAAGCTTTAAGGCTGCGTTTGGTTCGGCTTCTAAATTGCCAGTTTCAGTTTATAGGTATTGTCGGCTGCGTTTGGTTGTTTGATATGCCCTCATTTTCAGTTTATAGGTACTGTGTGTATCTCTAAATTGCCGGTTTTATTAATGTAATATAAATTGTACTGTATATAGAAAACTATACCATCAGAACATATGACGTTTGAGTTTTCTCATTGCATATGTTTAAACAGAGAAGATGCATATTACGTTTGTCAAACTACCGATACAGAATATGCATGAGCCTTATAAACAGAGAAGATGCAGTATGAAATTAGGGTACGTACGTGGATATGGAACCTTGAGGTAATCGCAGTACTTAGCATAAAAAGCTTTCGTTGTCACACGAATGTGCACGCTGGTGTAGAGGATCTCAGTAGAAATCCTAATTAAGCTCGGTAATTTTAATGTTTTAGTAGAATAAAATGCAGGTCGAGTTTGAACCACTTTTTTCTTCTTCTTCTTTTGAGAAAATTTGAACCACTTTTTTTTGTATTTCTTTTTGGCTAAGCCGGGCCTGACAAACTGGGCTTGCTATTACCGGCCCAGCCCGAGGAAGGAAAATCAATCAATCAATCGACCTACACGCACGCACCGACGTCTCCTCCCTTTCCCATCCCGTCCAGGGTTTCCCGGCGGCTGACTGCTCCGGCCTACCTCGCCGGCCTCCACGCCCATGGCGACCTGCAAGAAGAAATTGGCGTCGCCTCTGACGGACATCCCCGACCACCTCCTGGATGAGATCTTCCTCCGGCTGCCCACCCCACAAGACCTCGCCCGCGCATCTGCTGCCTGCACCACCTTCCGCCGAATCTCCACCGACCGCTCCTTCCTCCGCCGCTTCCGCTGCCTCCACGCGCCACCACTTCCCGGATTCTTCGACCGCGACGGCTTCCAGCCAGCCCTGCCGCCTCACCCCTCCGCTCCCACCGCCCGTGCGCTCGCCGATTTCACCTTCTCCCTCCTCCCCTCCCGCCGCCGCTGGGATGTGATGTCCAGGACATCCGCGACGGCCGCGTCCTCCTCCGCCCTGGGCCCCAAAAGGGCGAGGAGCCCCCGAACTTCACGGAGCTTGTGGTATGCGATCCCTTGCACCGGCGGTATCTCCTGCTTCCCTCAGTACCTGACTACCTAGCCGCTTCTCTGGACTCCATGGTTCGCAGGCCCCGGTGCGTGCCTTTACTCGTTCCCCTCAGCGAGGAGGAGGCGGCGGTGGAGGAAGATACCGCATTCAGAGTGATTTGGTTCGCGCGCTACAAAACTAGGGTGGCCGCCTTGGTCTTCTCTTGCACCGGACAATGGAGAATTGCTGCATCCAACTATCCAAGGGATGGAGCGATTTGGCCATTAGCACGCGCGAGTCTTCCATGATGTCAAAGTCCCCCTCTCCGTTTGTCTAAAGCCATTATGCTTATGGCTGCTTCTTCTTCGACTGGGTGATGTTCAGGTGGAAAAAGTTGCTAATGCTTGATACCAGGATGATGGAGTTCTCCATTGTTGACCTCCCGCCTGGAAAATGGAGCACGGAAGGTGTAGCCATTGTGGAGGCAGGGGAAGGCAGACTTGGGATGTTTGGTTTGCATGGTGAAATTGCATCTGACCTCAGCTATACCATTGCGTCGAACAAAGGCGAGAGTCCCAGCGAGTGGCAGATGGAGAAGACAATCTCACTAGATTCTGGCTACAAATATTTTATCAGAGGTGCAACAGGGAGGTATTTGCTGTTGACGAGGACAGAAACACTGCCAAACTCATCTCTGGAGAATACACTCTATGGATATTTCTCATTAGACGTCAAGACGTTTCAGCTTCAGAGGGTTTGTATGAAACAATGTAAGCCACTTTTGTTGTTTGAGCCGCCACACGTATATACAAACTTCCCACCATCGTTGTTGCCTTCAAGGACAATATGAAGTGGTAAACTTTCTATGCACCATGTTTATTTCCTTCCCATCATAATTATCAGACAGATTGTCTAATTGAGAGTGTTTTTTTTGCAATTTCAATTCTGGTTTGGTTGATTTAGTGTATTTATTTTCTTGGGCTCATGGAAAAAATATGGAACATAGTCCTGAATTGTTGTCTTGTTTGTTCTGATTGCTATTTTAAGAGAATGAGATTAGTAAGAGAAAGAATCTTGCACACTATGAGTAGCTTATGCATGAGTCCTGATGGAATCACAAAAAACACTAGATCATTGATAATCATCTTCGAGTAGTAGTTTTGATGGCCAGGGAAACGAAGGAATGCAAGAGTAGATCCAGTTTAACAGAGCTCATTTAGTCAAGCAGAGCTCATTTTTACACTTCTCTTTTGATAGGTATAAGGAGTCAGAAAAGCTCTCATTTAGTCATTTTCACATGTATAATTTTATCTTGTGTCCTGTTTTCAGATAAACCTCCATAACTGGTATGGTCACAACTAAGATCCTGAGTCACTGCTCTAAATAAGAATACCTTGTGCTCACAGGCCACTGAAACTAGATTCCGCGATGTTGTTTTTATCTGAAATGAACCTCATAAGATCAAGGAAGTGCTTATCACATACTCCCTCCATTCTAATGAATAAGGCATGCATGCATTCCAAAATTCATCTTTGACCAGAAATTAGAAAATCAATATATATATTTTATGACTTAAAAGTTACACCATTGAAAGCTTCTTCCGAATATGAATACAACAGTATAATTTTTGTCACATACAATTCACATTTGATTGGTCTAATTTATGGTCAAAGTTCAATTTCGAAATGCGTGTGCACCTTATTCATTTGAATAAAGGGAGTAGGCAACTGGAAGCTTTCTTTATTGTGTTAAATCTCCACCATTCTTAGATCCTCATATCATGGCTCTCCTACTCTCAAAGCAAATTATATTTGTTGAGATGATCGACTGAAACTTAAGGTGTTTTTAGGTGATTGTGTATTAGCCATTCTGTAAGTTGAATCAGAGGGGACACCCAGTTCTGATTTTCTTTCCATATTGTGACTCATTTTTGTATTTGGATGGCTGACTAGCACCTAGTGTGTTTGTTTTCTCTACTAATACACCCAGTTTTTTTCCTTGTTTGTAGTAAGAAGATTGCTATACTGCTAGGTGCCTAGGTAGTAGTCCCTCCATCTGGGTTTATTAGGACCCCTCGTATTTGGGGTCAAACTTTGACAATAAATTTTACTGATAAAACATAAACAATATGTCACAATAAATATACCGTTGGAATCCTCTTTGGAATACAAATCCAATAGTATTCTTTTTTTTAGTCAAGGGGCAGCACACTTTCTGCCTTCCACTCATTCACAATCTTCTTTTACAAACAATGGTCCTGATAACATCAGGTACACTATTATACCACAGGACCCAGCATCATGTTCAGCAGATTTTACCAAAACATGGGCTATCTCATTACTACAGTGATTTACATGCTTGAACTTACAAGATAAAAAGATTGATGCTCTAATCTTGATATCTCTGATGATGGCGCCTATTGGGAGTCTGTCAAAGCCTGAACTTTGCACCTTATGTATCAAAGATAAGCAGTCTGAAGCTAGTTCAGTCTTCTGGAAACCTGAGTTCTTGGCGAAGACAAGGGCCTGGCGCAAGGCAAGGGCTTCAGCCACTTCTGGGACTTGCACATGATCCAAAACACCCCGATTTTCTGTCTGCACAGATCCTTGGTGATCACGAACCACGGCGCTATAACCCGCTTGTCCAGAGTGGGCAAAATCGTCCCATAATACTTTTTGTAGCATATAAATCATATAGATGGTCAAAGTTTGATCAAAATTACGAGGGGGCCTAATAAACCCGGACAGAGGAAATATATGATCTTCTGCTGTCCTGCAACATGGAATTACCACTTAAGTTTTTTTCATGACTCATTTATTTATGTTGACTTGCCTCAGTCTGGCTATGTATTCCAACCTTTATTGCAAATTACAATTCTAACACACTAAAGCGAGTCTTTGGAGTCACATGTTCTGAATTTTAGTTGAGATCAATAATCAATATTACCAATGTGATGTATCAGATGACAGCTAGTATATTTGTTCTCGCTGCCAATACCTCCAGTTTCTTTCTTCTTTTTAAGTTAGAAGGTTGTTATACTGCTAGGTGCATATATACTAGTACTAAGGTATAGTATATGAACTCCTGCAACACGAAGGTCCCAATTCTGAAGTTTTTCACGTCTCATTTCTTTGTGGTGACTTGTCTATGTCTGGCTATGCATTCCAACTTCTATTACAAATTCCAATCTAAGCACACTGAAGCGAGTGTTTGCAGTCACATATTGCAGATTCTGTTGAGATTAATATTATCAATGTGACAATGCTACTCTGCAAGACTCTTCTTTGGTGCCTAAACTTGTACCTTATCTGTTCAGGTTCAGATCGGCATTGCTAATTCGAAGTAACAGTGATTTCAATAGCTTGGAGTTCTCTAGGACGTGATCGCCTTGCCTACAAGACAACACGATCTACATTGCTTCACCTGGCGGTAGTCATATCTATGTTTCGGTTAATTAACTGTAACATTAATGTGGACCTTCACTGCCTAAGAACGTGGCATTGAAACTATGAGCTCCTCTAAGTCGACAATTGTGTTAAAAGCTAGCTGTTGTATATTTTCAAGTCAGATTTTTCTTTCTTAATTATTAGTTAGAGTTGCTACAACAGACACAGTCTGACTATTGGCAAAACGGTCAACTGATAACGAAGGCAAGAACAATATAAGCATGCAGCACCAACCTGCAGCTGGAGGGACTCAATTCTCTGTTGTTGCTGCTGTACGGTGCCCTCAGGACACTAAGTTCGGATGACCAGTAGAAGTAACGATAATTTGTTCCTCGTGAAATCTTGAATATGCACAAACTGGGTGGAAATTTTTCTCTGTTGTCTGATCTTTTGTCCCTTTTTCTTCAGATTTGACGGAGTTTTTTTTAACCAGGCATAACCCCTTTTCCGTTACTTAGCATAACGGAAATACATTTTGTTCTGCATCACCATTTCTGAGACAGATTTGACGGAGCTGTAATCTGACCAGCATTCTTGAGTCCATAGTGGTTTGTGATTTCAATAGTGTGCATTTCTCCCACCTGTAATCGCTTTGCTTGCTTACAAGACACACACGACAATCTACAGGGCTTCCCTTTGCGGTGATAATGTCTTTGTTTTTCTTTCTTTGATGCTAAGCAGTGGTGTGGCTGTTCCATGGCTATAAGATTGTCACAATGAAATTAAGGGTTCGTATCAATCAATACCCGTGGTAATGCTAACTGATGTACTCCGTATTTATCAAGTGACCTCTCGAAAACCTAGTTAGACTAATTATAACAAGGGAAATCTAACAAGTGGTCAACCCAACACAAACACTAAAGCACTATACTGTAAGCAGCATGGAGCTGGCGCCGGTTGCTTGTTATTGTTGCCAACAAATCCTCTGGTTAGTTGGGTTGTATATTTGTATGTTTTGTATCATATCGTGCGTGTCAACCTAGGTCCATATGTTGCCTGTCAAAGTCCTTTGGATCACATATGACGTCTTCAACAACCGCTCGTTCAATCAAAAGGCGATAATGGAGATAACTGTTCTCCTCCTTTTTTCCGCGGCTTGAAACGCGATAAGGGAGACAATTTTTTTCCTCCTTTTCTCAGCGGCGGGGACGTGGAGCCTTCTGCACTAGCAACACAAGGATGCAGGGAACCTTGGCTCTCTGCTTTGGCTATTTAGTTTGGGATGTGTTTTTTTAATTTCCCATGGCATCATCTCATTGACGGCCGTACCGACGTTCTAAATAAGGTCTCCCCAGCATTAGCTCCGTTCAGCATCACCCTCTCTGTGTGAAGTCAATGAATCCGTGAGATTTGCCCTTGGTCACTCCCTTGGTGTGGAGTATTTCATTTTTTTTCTAAATGGTGTGGCACTTAGCATCTTCAATGGTGATGTAGTTGTCCATGTACAAGGGAGGACGGGCGGTCTAGGAACATGGATGGTGGCTCGAGGGTGCCAAATCAGGTGGTTTGCCCTGGTGTATTAATCACAAGCGATGAGTTTGGGGTTCAAAGAGCATGGTGATGATCCCCGTTTGACGCGCCACATTGTCATTGACTCTATCGCCTATGACCGTGAGCTTCTTCTTTGATTCACAAAGCCCTTTAGTGGCACGATGCTCCATGCATCATGTCCGATGACAACGGGTGATGGTGATTATAGTTGCAAAACACCCTATGGTTTTTTATTATTTTTCTAGGGTGTTCTATAAATATTCCAACATAGTGTCGTCTTCCAGATGTTTTTCGTGGTTTCCACATGTATGTGTTGCACGGTGACATGTGTTTAACAGATGCATGATAATTCTTAGAAAAGGAGAACAAGTGGAGACACAATGAAGACTAAATTCCAGAAAGATTCTTAGAGGCTAGCAGAAAACCTTCATACTGCCCTAGTTTGGGTGGTTTCCAATTTTAAGATTCTAGTATTTCCACCGCAAAACACACACTAGCATTTCCTCGAGGGTGAAAGAACATGCGGTGCCCCCATGTTTGGTTTTGGTAATTGATGACAATCTCTATGGACTAATGGTTTCCTTGAGTTATATTTGAAGGTTTTGTCCATAGACTTTTCTTGGAGTGCATGTGTTGATTTCAAGGAGAGTTTGTGTCGACCAAGGTGTTATTCAAGGAATTATCCAAAGATTGGTCATGTGAGAGTTGAGCTTATTGCAAGCATGTCTTGAAGAAGAAGATTGTGTGATCATTCATGTCTACCTTCAAGACATCATTCAAATGAAGAGAATTGGAAAGGTTCAAGGTTGATCAAGACTAAGTCAAGAGTGAATCAAGTTGATCAACTCACAAAGCGCAGAAGATGTACCGAGAGGGATCAAGTGATCCCATGGTATGGTAAGAATTGTCAATTACGCTTTGTGTACTAACCCATGGTCTTCGTGAGAGTTTCTTTGTGGGGTTAGGTTGCGGTGTGCAAGTTCAAGTGGAGCATCACGAAGAGATCAAATGCTTGAAGCTTGCCGTCCTTTGTGGTGACAATGGACTTGTGAAGATGTGCGGAAGAAAGGCTCACCTATAGTGGAGTATGGGGGAGCAATCAACTAGTCTTCATCGAGCCAACACAATCAAGAAAGGTGGTCCAACTTGAGGAAGTCAAGATCGTCATCATCTAGCTCAAGTGGACCATGTGCAAGGCAAAGGTTTGCCCTTGATAGGTTTTCTATTTTACCGGTCTCATGATGGTAGTTGGGAGACCGGGTTATAGGATCGATTGCCGTACTATCAAGGGGGGCTCTCGATGAGTAGCTTGATCGTATCGTTCGTTGAGAGCTCAAACCATTGCATCCTTGCATCATCTTTCTTGGTTCTTGTTTGGTTCTCTTTGAGAGTCTTAGAGCTTATGGTCATCTTGATGACAAGCTCGAGTTCATCGAAAACGGAGTTCACATGCATCTTCTATGATGTTTTTGATGTTGGAGGTTTTGCCGGTTCTTCTCGGTTGGAGGTTCACTCCTCTATTTGTTGGCATACCTCCCCTGCCTCTTCTTACTATATCCAGTCGCTGTTTTGATGCTACTCGTCGTCTTGTTTCCAACAAGTTTGAGTTTGCTCAATTCGGAGCTCATATGCAGAAGTTATGGCAGTTCTGGTTTTCTTGAGAGTGGTTTTTGTCTGGTCCCAGCGGTAGTACCGCGTGCCCCAGCGGTAGTACCGCTTGGAGCTCTCAGCCGTTGTACCGCTGCTTCCGGGCGGTGGTATCGCCAACTTGCTCAGCAAAGTCTTGGGCGGTTGTTCCAGCCAGGCACCGCCCAAGTACCGGTCAGGCCTCTGTTTTGATGCGGTACTTGGGCGGTGGTGGCCCGGTTGGTCCGGTCGTACCGGTACCACCAGTGTCCGGAGCGGTTCTATCGCTCAGGACTTAGCCGCCCGAGCGCTCAAGGCCATGCGGTTGCACCGGTCCGGTACCGCTCGACTACCGCACTCAGGGGTGACTCCCTTCTGTTCCTATGCGGTGGTTGAGCGGTGGCTGGGCGGTTGGTCCGGTTGTTCTTCTCAACCGGTGCTACCGCCTGGTCGCCCGATTGTACCGCCTGGTAGGGTTCTGCACGTATACTGTGAGTTCCGGTTGTACCGGGACCAGGAGCGGTAGTACCGCTCGTGTGCGGGCTGAGCACATAACGGTTGGATTTTCCCCCTCCTATAAAAGGGGGTCTTCTTCCCCTTTGACCCCAACCTTTTGAGCTCGTGTTCTTCCCCCATTGTTGACCTTCTTTGAGCTTGCTAACTCTCAATCCCTCCATGGATTTTTGCTAGTTTTTGAGGGAAAAGAGAGAGGAGATCTAGATCCACATTTCCACCAATCACTTTCTCCTCTATGTGAGGGGAACCCCTTGGATCTAGATCTTGGAGTTCTTGGTGTTCTCCTTCTTGTTCTTCCTCTCATTTTCCTCCCTAGCATTAGTTGCTCCGGTGGGATTTGAGAGAGAAGGACTTGGGCACTCTGTGTGCCCTTGCCATTGCATTTGGTGCATCGGTTTGAGTTCTCCACGGTGATACGTGGAAGTGAAGTTTGAGAAGCTTATTACTCTTGGGTGTTTGGGCACCCTAGAGCTTGTTCCTCTTGGGTGCCTTGGCGCCCTAGACGGTTGGTGTTGTTCGGAGCTCAATCATTGTGGTGTAAAGCTCTGGGCAAGCGTCGGGGTCTCCAATTAGGTTGTGGAGATCGCCCCGAGCAATTTGACGGGTACCGGTGACCGCCCCCAAGGGTTGCCAAAGTGTACGGGTTCGGTGACCACCCCCAAGGGTTGCCATTTGTACGGGTTCGGTGACCGCCCTCAAGGGTCCCTTCGTGGAATCACGGCATCTTGCATTGTGCGAGGGCGTGAGGAGATTACAGTGGCCCTAGTGGCTTCATGGGGAGCATTGTGCCTCCACACCGCTCCAAACGGAGATTAGCATCCGCAAGGGTGTGAACTTCGGGATACATCGTCGTCTCCGCGTGCCTCGGTTATCTCTTACCCGAGCTCTTTACTTATGCACTTTACTTTGTGATAGCCGTATTGTTTCTTGTCATATATCTTGCTATCGCATAGTTGCTTATCTTGCTTAGCATAAGTTGTTGGTGCACATAGGTGAGCCTAGTTGTTTTAGGTTTTGTGCTTGACAAATTAACCGCTAGGTTTATTCCGCATTTGTTCAAGCCTAAATCGTAATTATTTTAAAACGCCTATTCACCCCCCCCTCTAGGCGACATCCACGATCTTTCAGAGGGAGGCCGCCGATTCTGCTTCAGACGTGACATATTTTCTTGGTGAGTTTCCTTTACTTGCCTTCTTGCGTTTTTTAGGAGTAATATAGGCTGGAGGCGGTGACGGGACAGAGCCATTAGTGCCAAATTTATCTCCACCCCCCCCCTCGATGTTGATACTGACATTCTTGACTAAACCGTTGCCCCTTGTTTGGGCTCACCCTCCTTGCCAACATTCATGTCGAGCCTTTTCATATCCCGAATTTTTATCTCGCTTGGTTCTATGCCATCTCCATCCTTCACCTCCTGCTATTTTCATGGAGCTTTGAGCTGTATCAACGGTATCTTCTTCCTCCCCCAAACCTATATCTTCGGAGCTTCTTTTTTCATGGGATTCCACCACGATCGCGTCCTCTACATCGAGAGCAACCCTGTGAGGAGCTCATGCCACCGCGACCACCACCCTGGGAGACCCGGGTCTTCCTTCTCTTTGCCACCAACCATTTGCCCCATTGTATACTATCAATCCGCTGTCGTTGGATTCCTCCTTATCATGTCCTAGCAAACCGCAAACCTCGCAGAAGTAACTGATTTGTTTTCATACTCCACATCCAGAAACAATCTTTATCTAGCCAGGTTTAACGAAGTTCATCGTATCAAGGGCTCGCTCACTTCAATCTTCACCCCTACTTGCACATAATTGCTCTCAAAGTACCACGTAGGGGTCAGCTCAACGCTCTGCACCGTCCCAATTCTCCGAGCTAATTGGTCTGTAATCAGATCTTTGCTATATAAATCTGGAATCTTATGTATTTGTGCCCCACAACGAGACCCTGCCAAGATTTATTGTTTTCGGCACCTTTTCCCCACCAAAATATTCAAGCAACACCATGAGACCACGGAAGATCCAGGGCTCTTGAAACATCACCCTCTTACAGTCTTCAAGACAAAAGATCTAGACCACAGAAAGATTGTCCTCTACCTCTCTGATCTCTGGCTCATGGGCTAGGTTCTAGATGAATATTAATGTTTCCTTGAACACTGCACTGCTGAAGTTCTTGGTGGTGTGTACCTTCGCCACCTCCATCTAGCGGGGTGATTTGGCCATCTCGTTGGTCTCCTCAAGCCCCACGCACATGCCATTAAGTTCCCCTTCATGCAACCTCATCATCCTCAAAGCATCCTCCAGACCCCCTCGGATTGCTTCTCCTTTCCTCTGACTGCCCCTCATGAACTCGAACTAGAGCTGCCATGACGACACACTTGAAAGCACTGGCGGAGCTTAGATTGATTCCTTGGGCGGGCCAGTCTTGAGAAGAAAGCATATAGAAAACAAATGGGCCAGGCCACTTGGCAGGCAGGTGGGCAGTGTTTCAGCTAGGCAGGGCGGGCCAGAGCACGGGTTGGCCCCAACGTAGCTCCGCCACTGCTTGAAAGCCTTCAAGGGCAACGAACGAAGATGCAATCACTCGGGTGCTGTCCACAACAAAGACCAAGGCCAGGCGAACGGGACAACCGTTCCCGTAGTCAGCCCAAGAATCTGCACGACGAATATCGAAGGTGGTGAGCAAACAGTAGGAACAACTCGACACCGACATGAGGTACCGACGGAGTAGGCTAAACCCTAATCGCCTGGATAGGGTAGTGTTGATATCTACTAGTAGCTTCTTGAACAAGTGGAGACACGTTGAAGATTAAATCCTAGAATAATTTGCAGAGGCCAGTAGAAACCTGGTTTGGATGGTTTCCAATTTAAACACTGTAGCATTTCCAGCGCAAAAAAAGAAAGAGAGAAAAACTCTAGCATCGTTACAAGCCCACTTCGGTAGCACAAAGGAAAAAAAATCACTCTCCCCCAACTTCAGCCCTCGTTCTGGGGAACATTAATGATCCAACCGTCATTGAAGCATTGGCTTGTAGGGAGGGCTTAGCCCTTGCTGCTGACCTGAACCTTGCAAGCATTACTATTGCATCAGATTGCCAAACGTTAGTGACTGACATTGATCAAGGTTCGAGTGCTGCAAACGGTGCAATTGTGCGGGAGATACAAGGAAGGATGGGCCATTTTACCGGCTGTCTTATTATTCACGAACGGAGAAACTTCAATTTTGAAACCCACAATTTAGCAAAACACGCTTCTTCTTTAGATTTTGGTCGTCGTGTTTAGCTGGATCTCCCTTATGATCCTCTGAATGTACCTGTAAACATTGCTGTTACTGTTTAATAAAGCGCATGTTTTGCCTTAAAAAAAAAGCAGGCAGCCGCACACATCCGCCGCCGCCGGCACCTCCACTAGGGTTCCCGGCGGCCACCTGCTCTGCCGACCGGTCAGGAGATGGCGTCACCACTGACGGACCTCCCCGTCCACCTCCTGGCCGAGATCTTCCTCTGGCTGCTCGACCCGGCTGACCTCGCCCGCGCCTCCGCGGCCTGCGTCACCTTCCGCCGGCTCGCCACCAACGGCTCCTTCCTCCGCGCCTTCCGCAGCCTCCACGCCCCGCTCCACCTCGCGCTCCTCAACCTCGGCGGGTTCCACCCAGCCCTCCCGCCTCACCCCTCCGCGCCCACCGCCCGCGCGCTCGCCCTCGTCGCCGACTTCAAGTTCTCGTTCCTCCCCTCCCACCGCCGATGGATCGTGTGGGACGTCCGCGACGGCCGCGTCCTCCTCTCCCGCAAGATCACAGAAGATGGGCAGCCCCGAGTCTTCCCGGAGCTCGCGGTGTGCGACCCCTTGCACCGGCGGTATTTCCTGCTTCCCCCAGTACCTGACGACCTAGCCGCTTCGGTGGAGCACAGGCTCCCCCACCCTTTCCTCGCTCCCATCGGCGAGGAGGAGGCGGCACCCACGGAAGAGACGGCATTCAGGGTGATCTGTTTGGCACCTGGCAAAACTAAGCTGGCGGCCTTCGCCTTCTCTTGGAGCACAGGACAATGGCGAGATGCTGCATCCAAGTATTTGAGTGATTTGGGCCTTGCCATGGGTGACTCGGACATGATGTCATGGATGAACCCTTTTTATCTCAGGCGCCATTATGCTTATGGTTGCTTCTACTGGGACTTTCTCGTGGTCAAGCGGAACCTGTTGCTCGTGCTTGACATCAGGAGGATGGAGTTCTCCATTGCAGAACTACCACCCGGAGAATGGTATAGGAAAGGTGTAGCCATTGTTGAGGCAGGGGAAGCCAGGCTTGGGATGTTTGGTCTCCGTGGTGAAAATGAAATTGCATCTGATCTCAGTTATGCCATTGTGCGAAACAGCGGTGAGAGTACCAACCAGTGGCTGATGGAGAAGACAATCTCACTAGATTCTGGGTACCACTATTTTATCAAAGCTGTAACAGAGAGGTGTTTGCTATTGATGAGAACAGAATCCCTGCGAGGTTCACCTATAGAGAAGCCACTCCTTGAGTATTTCACAATGGACATCAACACATTGCAGCTTCAGAGGGTTTGTGCGAAACAATTCATGCTTAGGCTGGCGCCGTCAAGCATATATGCCTACTTTTTTCAAACCGGGATATATACCAACTTTCCACCATCGTTGTTACCTCCACGGACAGTATGAAGTGGTAAAATTTCTATTCCATGATTCCATCCTTGTTATCTCCTTCCCTTTGTAATCATCGCACAGCTTATCTAATTCTTGATTGTTCATTACTACAATTGATTATTCTTGTTTACATGATTTATTAATATTTGTTTTCTTGTGTGTGTGTGTGGGAAAGCTAAGCATGCTTGAGAGCATATTTGTGTTCTGTTATCTTGTTTGTTCCAACTGGCATTTTAATTGAATGAGGTTGGTAAGAAAATAATATCTTGGACATTGTGAGTAGCTTATGCACGAGTCCTGATGGAACCAATTATTTCCAATGTAACATAGAAGGAATACAAGTTTGGATCCAGTTTACCTTGGATTGTTTCACCTCAAGAAATTTCATTGAAGTCAAGGACAACTCATTTTGTACATTAGTATTCTTTTGATAGATATACAAGTAGGGAGAAAAGTTTCCTTTTAATCATTTTCGCATGTATAATTTATTAATTTTATGTTGTGATGTTATTTAGAAATCTGCATAATTTGGTACGGTCAGAAACAAGATTCTGAGTTACTGTTTTAAATACTAAGAATAGCTTATGCTCACAAGCTGTTTTATCTGAAATCAACCTCAAGGGAGTGCTTATTGCTGCACAGGCAACCAAAATTCTTGTTTATTTCAGTCAATCTCGACCACCTTTAGATCCTCGTGTCATGGTAGTTCTCCTGAATTTTAAAGCAGATCAAATGGGTGAGATGATTGACTTAAACTTTCCCTTGGAGGCACAACAGCCTGTTTCTCCGAGAAACCTGGAAAGCAAATGGTTGGTGTGTAAAGTAAAAGCAAGGGGAAATAGTACTTTGTCGTGAAAACATATTCACAATCCTGCTGTTAGCACCACCATCATCATTCTTATTTCTAAGTAAAACAAAAGGGAAATTCATATGGTCTTATGTACTAGCCTGCAATGGCAATGACAGGCTAAACTTTCAGTATAACATATTGCTGTACATTTGATTTATCAGCTACTGAACAAGCTACTTACTTGAATTAGGAGTTCCTCACGCCAACAGCCAGCTCCCTGGTAGAACGTCACACCAATACTCTGAAAACTTTGCTGTCCTCAGGTGGTTTCAGGTGCTTGTGCATTAGCAATTCAACGAGATGAATCTTGTATTTGTTTCCTTTCTGTGAGGCCCTTTTGTACTGGGATCGATGGCAGACAGCACCTAGTGTGTTGGTTCTTGCTACCAATACACACCAGTTTCTTTCATTTTTTCAGTTGAATTTTGCTATACTGCTAGGTGCCTAGGCAGTATATGAACGCTGGAACATGAATGTACCAATTCTGCGTGACTCAAGTTTTTCATGAATCATTTCCTTTATTATGTTGGCGTGCCTCTGTCTGGCTATGTATTCCAACCTGTATTTCAAATTACAAGGCTAAGCACACTGAACTGGGTGTTTTGCAGTGACACATTTCAAATTCAGCTAAGAGCAGTATAGCAATTAGATACTCCCTCCGATCCAAAATAAGTGTTGAAATTTGAACTAAAACAACAACACTTATTTTCGACCGGAGGGAGTACTACATAAGCGCGTATAATTTGTTCATTTAATAGGTCGTAAGATCTCAAATATGTGTACAAGTTGGACCCAAGTTTCTTCTCTGGTATCTAAACTTCTGTCCTTTTGTTTGTCCAGATTCAGTGGAGTCGCCAACAGATCAGCTTTTCTGAGTTCAGAGTGGTTGCTGTTTCGATACCATGGAGTTGTCACCAGATGTGATCCAGCTTGCTGACAGGCTGGTGCATGTCAATCTCATATGTGAATGTTGTTCTTGTTTTCATGCTACTTCAAAGTATTTGTTGTATGTTTACTGTTTGCATTGTTAGGGGCTTGGCGGCGAGGACAGGGCAGCTCAATCACTTCTCAACCCAAAAGTGATTATGTGTATATGTGTGTTTGGTTTGGTTCTTGTGGCATTGATTTGAGCTTGCGAATGTGAGCAAAACAAAAGGAGCCACAGACAATGAAATTAGCACGTTCAGTCAGTCAACAATTGTGGGAAAAACAAGATTTTTGTTTTCAAGTACATTTCGACTCAATGAGTCTATCAATGTATTCATGTACATTTGCAGGTCATATCCTTCTTTTAAACACATTTTTAGCCAAAGGCAGCAGCCCAAAACTTGGACTCCGGCACTGTCCACTTCACGCCTTGGACTCTGGCAAGGCAATGTTTTTCTTCCCCCTTTTTGATGAAATGGCAAGGCACTGTTTGACCAAAGGATGTCAATCGTGTTTGCAGGCCAACCAGAACATCGTTGCCAACCAGAACGTATTCAGAACAGAGGACAGGCCGACGTGTGCAGAGCACTTCCCCTGAATGCCCAACCAGGAGAAATACAAATGCGACTACTGAAAATGAATGGAAGACTCAATGACAGGAGCAGGTCCCCCGATTAGCTTCGCCCAATCTGGTAAGCTCCTCATACCATACCATGCTATGTAGCCCCTGATTCCTAGCAATCAAATCAGATACTTTGGTGAACGATGCTACAAACGACAGGAAATGAACAAACTCAGTGATCACCATTCCAAAGTGTTACAAATCATATATAAGTACTGTATATAGGAAGCAAATTAATCCAGTGTTCCACGTTATTACATCCATAGTAGACAGCAAACAACTCATAAATCCATACATAGGAGTAAACGACTAATAAATCTATTGTTCATGAATGCATGGAGACATAGCACCACCTCACGCGTAAACATGCAAGACTTAACAAACCCAAGTCGGCATAACCCAGCGAACAGGTTACCCAGTAAGAGAGCCTGTAGATTTAGCAAGAGTCTGACGGCTTCGACTTCGACTTCATCTCCCATCCTCAACCAGGGCATGCGGCTGACAGTTAGTAGCCAAATCAGAAAAATACCAACAACCTTAACGGCTAATAGTTGCGGTTACATTTATTGAATACAAAAAATGGAAAACGAAGTCAAAAGAATCTAACTACATACCTTCTCTTTTTCACTATAGAATGTAATTGTTTTCTTTGGAATGTGCTCAATCTTCTGCCAGTTTGGATCATCGGTCGTTACACAAGATTGTATGAACTCGTCACTGCAGTACCTGACTGTAATCTCCTCAAGAGACTTGGGCAGTGTTGGAAGCGACCGCATATTCTCACACGACTGTATAATCAGCGTCTTGAGTGATGTGAGGTGCTCCATATTAACTGGTAAGGCATTCAAGCTGCAGTCCGCAACGATAAACTCCTCAAGAGAATTGGGCAGTGTTGGAAGCAACCGCATATTCTTGCAGATAGTGATCCTCAGTATCTTGAGCGATGTAAGGTGTTCCATATTGTCTGATAAGGTATCCAAGCTGCAGTACATGACCCTAATCTCCTCAAGAGATTTGGGCAGTGTGGGAAGTGACCGCATATTCTCGCATGCCTGTATATATATCCAGTTTCTTGAGTGATGTGATGTGTTCAATATTGCCTGGCAAGGCACTGACGCTGCAGCGCACGACTTTAAACTCTTCAAGAGACTTGGGCAGCATTGGGAGCGACCGCATATTCTTGCAATTCCAGATCTCAAATTTCTTGAGCGATGTGAGGTGCTCCACATTTCCTCGTAAGGCATCCCTGCTGCAGTTCATGACGTTAATCTCCTCAAGAGACTTGGGCAGTGTTGGAAGCGACAGTACATTCTTGCATGAATCTATTTCCAGTCTCTTGAGCGCTGTGAGGTGCTCCATATTGCCTTGTAAGGCATCCCAGCTGCAGCCCCTGACTGTAATCATTTCAAGAGACTTGGGCAGTGTTGGAAGCGACCGTATATTCTTGCATGACGTGATCACCAGTTTCTTGAGCGACGTGAGGTCCTCCATGTTGCCTGGTAAGGCATCCCAGCTGCAGCTCCTGACTGTAATCATTTCAAGAGACTTGGGCAGTATTTGAAGCGACCGTATATTGTCGCATGACTGGATCTCCAGCTTCTTGAGAGATGTGAGGTGCTCCATGTTGCCTGGTAAGGCATCCCAGTTGCAGCCAGAAAGAAATAGTGACTGAAGATGAATGAAAGCCCCAAGGTCAGGAGCAGGTCCCAGTTGGATCCATCCCCTGAACGTAAGTTCTTTCAGGTTCTTTGGGCTGCCGTTATGTTTACCCATCATCCAACTCGGTAACCTTGCACCGTGGTAATTCCAGAGTTCTAGTCTTTCAAGGTACTTCGATGGGCAAAGACCCTCAAGTACCTCTGCTTCAACTTCTGGACTGCAGCTATCATCATCCCAGGACAGTACCACTTTTGTGAGTTTTTCCTTGCCAGCAAGATCGACTTCAAGAGCGTCCTCCTTGCTCTGAACATTCTCAAGACCGCATATCAGCAGCTTGCCTTGAAGCTTGTTTAGGTGTTTCAGCTGATGTGGCTCATACCCCTGTTCCCTTCTTATTCTGAAGAATGGTGGCGTCTGGAGCCATATCAACCTGCCCACGTTAGGAAAATCAAAATCTGCCCAGCTGATTACACTGCGCAAGTTGACGAGGTTCATCATATCTTCACCTCTAGAAAAATCCAAACAATGGCAAGAACCAAAGTCTACCACCTGCATGTGGTAAAGCTTGGTAAAGGCGCCCGGTAAAGTTAGCCCGACAAATGCAGTCACCACAAAAGCAAAATATCGTAGATGCTTGAACTGACCAACAGAATCCGGGAATGAGAACCTAGTCTACACTACCGTATGAAGGAGAATTTTTAACTTCTAGAAAGGAGAGAGACCCCAGGCTCTGCATCGAGTGACACAGATCGTGCATCATGTATGAAGAAGAGTGCACCGAGAGGCATTGTTGTTCCGTCAGGAAAGCACCAAACACCAAACGTTGTGCTGTCAGGGTTACACAGGGAAGAGTGGAAGACGGTACTAGCTAGTGGAAGAGTGGGACAATCTTTGATTATTCCTGATAATTGGGCTAATTACTCTTAAGAAATAGTACTATGTAAACTCTTGATTCATTCGGCTCCAAAGAAATTAATCCTATTTTCCTAACAACCTGTGTCGTATCTCTTATTGCATTTGAAGATCTTAACATCCACTAGTTTACATAATTGTGGCAAACAAGTGAGAATGCATTCTGATTGGCAGCTATAGCCATATATCTATGTGGCACAAAAGGATGAACACATCCAAGCATGAAAGCAGGGAAATACCTTGTCTTTTAGGAGGGATCTCGGCATGGCAGACCGAAGAGTCTTCTTCAGCGAATCCATCTTACTGCCGGATGACTTGGCATCTTGGGCCTGCTTCTTGAGGCGCTGATACTCAACATCATCCAAGATGTCTTCGGCCTCATAGAGAGCAGACCTAAGCTTGTCTAACAGTGGCTCCAAGCGAGCCCTGTAGGTGCTCTCGTCGACTACTTCCATCACCCGCTGCAGTTGTAAAACTTGCATATCAACTATCTTCAGCTTCTCCGTCGCGTTAAAGTCCAGGACGGTGAAACCTTTGTTGAGGAGCCTGGGAATGATGGGTGAGGCGAGCCAACCTACTGCGGTTACGCCCCATCCTACAGCAGCACTAATGCTAATAGGATCCGCCATTGCAAGCGCTGGGGAGAGAAGGCTAGCTAGGCTCAGGCTGCAGGGTCTAAAGGCACATAGACCCTGCAGCAGCTGCAGGGGTGAGCACCGCCGGCGAGGTGAGTGCGAGGGGGGAGCTCTCTGATCTACTCTCCAGATCTGATGTGAGGCTAGGGTAGTGTGGGGAAACACAGATGACGCGGGATGGGTGTCATTTTCTATTCAGCGGCGGACGACTCGCCGGAGAAACAGGGTGGTTGGGTCGTCGGCGCGCGACGGCAAGATCAGGTCGGCCAGGGTTCCTACTTTGCTCCTTAATTAGTGCTGACAATATGATTTGATTAATGCACCGTCCTGCTCTGCAGAATGTGCCCAATAAAGTAGCCGTGTAAACATCCTGTCAAAAATAATTAGCCGTTAAGCATGGCACTTAATTTACGCCTGACAGTAACGACCTTCAATGAAGTGTACATGTTGTTCCTTGCAAAAGAAAAGTGTACATGTTGTTTGATGTTAGATTGACATGGTCTGTAACAGTAACAGCTAACTTCACTATCAACTTTTTTCTTTTTTCATGTTTACATGTCCATGACTTACTCTTGGACAGTAACAGCCTCCACTGAAAGTGCCATGTGTAGTGCTGAATGTCTCTATTCAAAACGGGGATCTGGCTTACATATCCATTGATTAAGTTATAGCTACACGACGACTAGGGAGTTATAGCTGTCACCAAACACTGCTAAGATATCGTTATTAGTGGTGTTATATCATGTTTCTTGGTTTTTCTTGTCGTCATGATGTTCAGGTGTATCACAATGCTTTTTTTTTCAAAAGGAGGATGTATCACAATGCTGAAGTAATTAATTAGCTGAAAGCAAGCTCACTGTTTCTGGCAACGCAAGCTCAGTGTTTCTGGCGAACAATGAACAAACAGCAAACAGAGAAACAAGGTTCATGTACAACAGAAATCAAAGCGAAAAATCATCATGTACTCTTTAGAATGGTCATATATAGTGGTAAGGAAATCAACCATCCATCTCAGCTAGGCCTTGAGGGGGCTGGTATTGATGGCAAGTGCAACTAAAATCCTCTTGTTTTAACAGCACACCACTGCAAGTCTGCAACACAACAAAAAAGAGCAACTTTGGCGGTCGTTAACCATGAAAGGGAATCAACTAAGAGAAGGCTAGCTAGGCTGCAGGATCAATATGTACACTAACCTTGAAGACAGCTAAGATACATAAACAAGTACTAGTTGAGAGAGATGCCTGAGCATGCATATATAATAATGTTATTGTTGGGAACATTGCAGAAAACAAAAAAATTTCTACGGTTTCACCAAGATCCATCTATGAGTTCATCTAGCAACGAGTGATTGGATTGCATCACTACCAGAAATTATCTAGTTGCCGACGGCCTCATCTATGCCGACGGCGCCCGTCGGCATAAATGGACATATGCCGACGGCCAAGGGCAGGCCGTAGGCGTAGAATACCGTCGGCATATGTGTATCTATGCCGACGGGGGCCGTCGGCATATTACGGCCGTCGGGACAGCTCGCGGTACGCCTACGGGGACCGTCGGCATAGAAGAGGCCGTCGGCATAGAAAGGGCCCACCTACCCGATTAGCGGCGACCGTTTGACGGCGTCAAAACTACGCCGACGGGGGATAACGGCGGCCGTCGGCATAACTATGCCGACGGCTAGGCCGTCGGCATAGAATTGCTAACATCACCGATCCGCGCCGTCGACACGTCATCGATCCGAGGGAGTGAGGGCCTGTGGTGTGGCAGAGATATGCCGACGGCATAGCCGTCGGCATAGTCCTAGCCCATGCTATCTGCCACGTCATCAATCCGCGTGCAATGCCATGTCATCGATCAGTGGGATCGTAGCTCCGTGTGCGCAGCTATGCCGACGGCCTACCTTTATTTTTTATTTTTAGTTTATATATTTTTTATTTTGTATTTTTCACAACATAAATGTGCCTTATCTAAACAAAAAACATGCCCCGATGGTATATCGATTGCCCCCCTCACGGACGTCACTGCCGCCGTGTCACGGAGGGGGGAAACGATCGACATGGAGGGAATCTGGTTAGAGGGGGGATTCGGGATGGCCTTCGGGGTGTAGCTATGCTACCGAAACATCGCATGGGTCCCGATGCATGTGTGAAAGTGTTCTGGCATGCGTAGACGCCCGTCTTGGGGCTCCATGGTGTGGCCCCCTCCACGGAAGGCAGAGCCGCCGTCACTTGGAGGGGGTAAGGTGCGGGTGCGGTGGAACCGGAGGGAATCTAGTGTTGGGTTGGGTCCAAACCGTGTTCGGGGATGTTGCTATGGGCTGACCTATCGCAACCAGGCGGAAGAGTCCACCGGTCAAAGCCCGCCCGGCGAAAGTCAAAGGGCTAGATCTACTCGTCAACTAGGATTCGGGGTGGCCTTCTAGGTGTAGCTATGCCACCGAAACATCGCACGGGTCCCGATGCATGTGTGAAAGTGTTCTGGCATGCGTAGACGCCCGTCTTGGGGCTCCATGGTGTGGCCCCCTCCACGGAAGGCAGAGCCGCCGTCACTTGGAGGGGGTAAGGTGCGGGTGCTGTGGAACCGGAGGGAATCTAGTGTTGGGTTGGGTCCAAACCGTGTTCGGGGATGTTGCTATGGGCTGACCTATCGCAACCAGGCGGAAGAGTCCACCGGTCAAAGCCCGCCCGGCGAAAGTCAAAGGGCTAGATCTACTCGTCAACTAGGATTCGGGGTGGCCTTCTGGGTGTAGCTATGCCACCGAAACATCGCACGGGTCCCGATGCATGTGTGAAAGTGTTCTGGCATGCGTAGACGCCCGTCTTGGGGCTCCATGGTGTGGCCCCCTCCACGGAAGGCAGAGCCGCCGTCACTTGGAGGGGGGGACGGTGCGGGTGCGGTGGAACCGGAGGGAATCTAGTGTTGGGTTGGGTCCAAACCGTGTTCGGGGATGTTGCTATGGGCTGACCTATCGCAACCAGGTGGAAGAGTCCACCGGTCAAAGCCCGTCCGGCGAAAGTCAAAGGGCTAGATCTACTGGTCAACTGGGATTCGAGGTGGCCTTCGGGGTGTAGTTATGCCACCGAAACATCGCATGGGTCGCGATGCATGTGTGAAAGTGTTCTGGCATGCGTAGACACCCGTCTTGGGGCTCCGTGGTGTGGCCCCCCTCCACGGAAGGTAGAGCAGTCGTCAGTTAGAGGGGGGGATGGTGCGGGTGTGGTGGAACCGGAGGGAATCTAGTGTTGGGTTGGGTCCAGACTGTGTTCGGGGATGTTGCTATGGGCTGACCTATCATAACTAGGTGGAAGAGTCCACCGGTCAAAGCCCATCCAGCGAAAGTCAAAGGGCTAGATCTACTGGTCAACTGGGATTCGGGGTGGCCTTCGGGGTGTAGCTATGCCATCGAAACACACGGGTCCCGATGCATGTGTGAAAGTGTTCTGGAATGCGTAGACGCCCGTCTTGGGGCTCCGTGGTGTGGCCCCCTTCCACGGAAGGCAGAGCAGCCGTCACTTAGAGGGGGGGATGGTGCGGGTGCGGTGGAACCGGAGGGAATCTAGTGTTGGGTTGGGTCCAGACCGTGTTCGGGGATGTTGCTATGGGCTGACCTATCGCAACCAGGTGGAAGAGTCCACCGGTCAAAGCCCGTCCGGCGAAAGTCAAAGGGCTTGATCTACTGGTCAACTGGGATTCGGGGTGGCCTTTGGGGTGTAGCTATGCCATCGAAATATCGCACGGGTCCCGATGCATGTGTGAAAGTGTTCTGGCATACGTAGACGCCCGTCTTGCGGCTTCGTGGTTTGGCCCCCTCCACGGAAGGCAGAGCCGCCGTCACTTGGAGGGGGGGATGGTGGGGGTGCGGTGGAACCGGAGGGAATCTAGTGTTGGGTTGGGTCCAAACCGTGTTCGGGGATGTTGCTATGGGCTGACCTATCACAACCAGGTGGAAGAGTCCACCGGTCAAGGCCCGTCCGGCGAAAGTCAAAGGGCTAGATCTACTGGTCAACTGGGATTCGGGGTGGCCTTCGGGGTGTAGCTATGCCACCGAAACATCGCACGGGTCCCGATGCATGTATGAAAGTGTTCTGGAATGCGTAGACGCCCGTCTTGGGGCTCCGTGGTGTGGCCCCCTTCCACGGAAGGCAGAGCAGCCGTCACTTAGAGGGGGGGATGGTGCGGGTGCGGTGGAACCGGAGGGAATCTAGTGTTCGGTTGGGTCCAGACCGTGTTCGGGGATGTTGCTATGGGCTGACCTATCGCAACCAGGTGGAAGAGTCCACCGGTCAAAGCCCGTCCGGTGAAAGTCAAAGGGCTTGATCTACTGGTCAACTGGGATTCGGGGTGGCCTTCGGGGTGTAGCTATGCCACCGAAACATCGCACGGGTCCTGATGCATGTGTGAAAGTGTTCTGGCATGTGTAGACGCCCGTCTTGGGGCTCCGTGGTGTGCCCCCCCTCCACGGAAGGCAGAGCAGCCGTCACTTAGAGGGGGGATGGTGCGGGTGCAGTGGAACCGGAGGGAATCTAGTGTTGGGTTGGGTCCAGACCGTGTTCGGGGATGTTGCTATGGGCTGACCTATCATAACCAGGTGGAAGAGTCCACCGGTCAAAGCCCATCCAGCGAAAGTCAAAGGGCTAGATCTACTGGTCAACTGGGATTCGGGGTGGCCTTCGGGGTGTAGCTATGCCATCGAAACACACGGGTCCCGATGCATGTGTGAAAGTGTTCTGGAATGCGTAGACGCCCGTCTTGGGGCTCCGTGGTGTGGCCCCCTTCCACGGAAGGCAGAGCAGCCGTCACTTAGAGGGGGGGATGGTGCGGGTGCGGTGGAACCGGAGGGAATCTAGTGTTGGGTTGGGTCCAGACCGTGTTCGGGGATGTTGCTATGGGCTGACCTATCGCAACCAGGTGGAAGAGTCCACCGGTCAAAGCCCGTCCAGCGAAAGTCAAAGGGCTTGATCTACTGGTCAACTGGGATTCGGGGTGGCCTTCAGGGTGTAGCTATGCCACCGAAATATCGCACGGGTCCCGATGCATGTGTGAAAGTGTTCTGGCATACGTAGACGCCCGTCTTGCGGCTTCGTGGTTTGGCCCCCTCCACGGAAGGCAGAGCCGCCGTCACTTGGAGGGGGGGATGGTGTGGGTGCGGTGGAACCGGAGGGAATCTAGTGTTGGGTTGGGTCGTAGACGCCCGTCTTGGGGCTCCGTGGTGTGGCCCCCCCTCCACGGAAGGCAGAGCAGCTGTCACTTAGAGGGGGGGATGGTGCGGGTGCGGTGGAACCGGAGGGAATCTAGTGTTGGGTTGGGTGGGGGTGTAGCTATGGGTGGGGCTATGGGTGGAACTTATAACGTATGGATTAGTGAATTATTTAAACAAGTCAAATTGCTTGTCCCTGGGCGAGGTGGGACTATTTTTTCGAAAAAAAAGTGGTTGCCATCTATGCCTACGGCCTTGCTGTCGGCACCTGGAGGGGGGAAACGGACGCGTGGGGTCTACACGGAGGGGATCTTGCTGTGGGTCTGGCCCGGATGTTGCTCCAAAGTGTTCCTATGGTCTGACCTAACACAACCGGGTGGGGAGGTCCGCTGGTCAAAGCCCGTCCGTGCAAAGCCAAAGGGCTAGATCCCATGGTCAAACGCTACAGGGTTAGGCGGGACGGGGGACCTGGGGGGTAGCAATGCCACCGGAGCGTCGTACCGGGCCCTCATACATGCGGGGTGGTGTTGTGGCATGTCCGAAGAGGCGACACGCATCTTCGGGGTGTGGCCCCCTAACGGACAGCGCCGCCGCCGGCACCGGGAGGGGGGAAACGGACGTGTCGGGTCTACACGGTGTGGATATGTAGCAGTGGGTTTGGCCCGGATGTTGCTCCCAGGTGTCCCTCTGTCGATGACCCCCTCCCCCTTCACTCACCTGACGAACTAAGCTACCCCCGCCCCCACCCCCACCCTCACCGTCGACGACCCCCTCCCCCTTCACTCACCTGACGAACTAAGCTCCAGATCGAGCACGTGATCGAGGGCGGCCATGGCGCTCCCATACCCGCGACCAGGCCACGGCCTTGGCGGACGAAGCTGCTCGAATTCGGCGCCTCCCCTCCCCTCTGTGTGGTTCCGGGAGAGGAGAGGGCCGAGCGGTTTAAAAAAATAAAAAATCTATATGAAATAATAATACATAAAAAAGGAAAATTATAACTATAAAAAAATTTAAAAATCTATATAAAATAAAAAAGAATAAATATATAACTATAAGAAAACATTAAAAAATTTATATAAAATAAAAAAAACTATGCCTACGGCTAAGCCGTCGGCATAGGTGCCACGTGGCATCACTACATATGCCGACGGCTTAGCCGTCCGCATAGTTGCCTTATCCATATCCAGTCAACCCCCTCCACTCGTTCGTCCCCGGCCAGATCCCGCGCGCCCCCGAGCCCGACCCGCGCTGCCGCCGCCGCCCGCCGCTGCTCCCCGCCGCCCGCGACGCTCCCGCCGCCCGCCCGCCGCCGCTCCACCCGCGCCACTCTCCCCTTCCCTCGCCCGTCCCCCCTCCCCGCCGTCCTCGCCGTCTCCACCCCTGCCTCCCCCATCGCCGTCTGGAGCCGCCGTCGCCCCGGCCTCCCCCTACTGCGCTGCGCCGCCCCGGCCTCCCCCAACCCCAACGCCGCACCAGCCTCCCGCCGACCGCGAGCCGGCCGCAGCTCCTGCCGGCCCGCGCGCCCGGCCGTCCCGTCCCCGGCCGCCCCTGCCTGGCCCTCCACCGCCGCCCCTGCTCGCCCGCTGCCCCGGCCGCCCCTGCCTCGGCCCTCCACCGCCGCCCCCTGCTCGCCCGCTGCCCGCTACCCCGGCCGCCCTGCCTCGTCGTCCCGGCTGGCCCGGTGAGCTTTTTTTTTTCATTTTTTTGCATTTTTTACTGCTTGTTATGTGATAGATGCATGTTGTATGGATGAATGGATGGATTGATGTATATTGGTTAGTTATTTTATCATGATGATCTTGCTAAAAAATGTTGTCAAATGTTGTCAAATGTATGTGATAGATGCATGTTGTCAAATGTTGTCAAATTTGAAGAACAAAATTGGTATATTTGAGATGTTGTCAAATAGCTATAGTTTCATTTTGTGATGTTGACAAAATTGGTATCTGATGAGTAGTTATTTTATCATGATGATCTTGCTAAAATAAATTGAAGAACAAAATTTGACACTTGATGAAAATTAGGATTTGAAGTATCATGATGATCTAAAACCTTGACTAGATGTCATTAGCAATATGATTTTTTTTCATAGTTTGAAGTGTCAATGCTTTATGTGATGTGGTGCCGTCAAATTTTTTGACTCGGTAAAATTTACAGGCTTATGCATATATTGTTGTGATGGTGCCGGATGATATCCCGTTGTGTTTTATATGTCTATCTCATCATATATATATCTGCTGATATGTGCTGCTATTTGAATTGAATTGATCTGAAAACAAACAGAAAAAAGAAAAAAAAAAGCAAAAGCAAAAGCAAACTATGCCGACGGCTAGGCCATCGGCATAGGGCTAGCGTGAGCTCCCAGTAGCTGACACGTGGCACCTATGTCGACGGCCTAGCCGTCGGCTTAGTTTAAAAACTGTGCCGACGGCTAGGCCGTCGGCATAGGTGCCACGTGTCAGCTACTGGGAGCTCTGTATGAAGAACTATGCCGACGGCATAGGGGTGCCACGTGGCGATCAGTCATTGGGCAGACTTGACGGCGGCCGCCGTTAGGCGTGATAGTTGCCGACGGCCGGGGCCGTCGGCATAGATGTACGGCCCCCGTCGGCGTATCATATATGCCGACGGCTTTTCTAAGCCGACGGCCTCCCTGGCTGTGCCGACGCATATGTTGCCGACGGCCCTATGCCGACGTGGGCCGTCGGCATAGGTCTACCCCGACGGGACTCAGGCCTATGCCGACGGCCCTGGCCGTCGGCATAGGGGGCGATTCCGGTAGTGCATCTACATACCTTTGTAGATCACGCGCGGAAGCGTTCAAAGAACGGGGATGAGGATGACGTACTCGACGTGATCCAAATCACCGGAGATCCTAGCGCCGAACGGACGGCACCTCCGTGTTCAACACACGTACGGTCAGCGTGACGTCTCCTCCTTCTTGATCCAGCAAGGGGGGAGGAAAGGTTGATGAAGATCCAGCAGCACGACGGCGTGGTGGTGGATGCAGGGCGTCACAGCAGCAGGGCTTCGCCGTATACTGTGAGAGAGAGAGAGCTGTAGCAGGGGGGAGGGAGGCGCCAGGACTCAAGGTGTGGCTGCCCCCTCCCCCCCTTTATATAGGCTCCCCTAAGGGGGCGCCGGCCAAGGGTGGAGTAGCCACCACAACAAGGTGGGGCGCCCCCCCACCCCTAGGGTTTCAACCCTAGGCGCATGGGGTGGGCCTAGGGGGGCGCACCAGCCCACTATGGGCTGGTTCCCCTCCCCACTTTGGCCCATGGGGCCCTCCGGGATGGGTGGCCCCACCCGGTGGACCCCCGGGACCCTTCCGGTGGTCCCGGTACAATACCGGTGACCCCGAAACTCTCCCGATGGCCGAAACTGCACTTCCTATATATAATTCTTCACCTCCGGACCATTCCGGAACTCCTCGTGACGTCCAGGATCTCATCCGGGACTCCGAACAACTTTCGGGTTACTGCATATTCATATCTCTACAACCCTAGCGTCACCGAACCTTAAGTGTGTAGACCCTACGGGTTCGGGAGACATGTAGACATGACCGACACGGCTCTCCGGTCAATAACCAACAGCGGGATCTGGATACCCATGTTGGCTCCCACATGCTCCTCGATGATCTCATCAGATGAACCACGATGTCGAGGATTCAAGCAACCCCATATTCAATTCCCTTTGTCAATCGGTACGTTACTTGCCCGAGATTCGATCGTCGGTATCCCAATACCTCGTTCAATCTCGTTACCGGCAAGTCACTTTACTCGTACCGTAATGCATGATCCCGTGACCAGACACTTGGTCACTTTGAGCTCATTATGATGATGCATTACCGAGTGGGCCCAGAGATACCTCTCCGTCATACGGAGTGACAAATCCTAGTCTTGATCCGTGTCAACCCAACAGACACTTTCGGAGATACCCGTAGTATACCTTTATAGTCACCCAGTTACGTTGTGACGTTTGGTATATCCAGAGCACTCCTACGGTATCCGGGAGTTACACGATCTCATGGTCTAAGGAAAAGATACTTGACATTGGAAAAACTCTAGCAAACGAACTATACGATCTTGTGCTATGTTTAGGATTGGGTCTTGTCCATCACATCATTCTCCTAATGATGTGAATGATGTGATCCCGTTATCAATGACATCCCCATGTCCATAGCCAGGAAACCATGACTATCTGTTGATCAACGAGCTAGTCAACTAGAGGCTCACTAGGGACACATTATGGTCTATGTATTCACACATGTATTACGATTTCCGGACAATACAATTATAGCATGAATAATAGACAATTATCATGAACAAGGAAATATGATAATAATCCTTTTATTATTGCCTCTAGGGCATATTTCCAACAGTTATAGGGGGTGACTATCTGTCAGGCGACTGAAAAAAACAGTGTCAGTCGAGCTCTACGTCTCCGGTGGCCTTGGCTCGAATGGGATGTCAACGACCGGCCATGGAAAGGCACCAAAACACCCATTGACAATGTGGATAGACAACTATTCACGGCTTGCACTCACGTAATGATTGGAGATGGGAAACATGCCAGTTTCTGGCATAATAGATGGATGCAGAGGAGTGCTCCAAATGATATTGCCCTTGTTGGATAAACAACAACTGCATTCACAGGAGGGCCACAGGTCAATACATATACATGTGTATGATAAAGTGCAAGAGACCCCTTATACAATGGGGATAAACCAAAAGGGCTATACACATCTAACACAACCCCCCCTCAAACTCATGGTGAATCGACAACACTGAGTTTGAAGAGAAGAAAACTATGATGCGCTTGAGTCTGTGCCTTCGTGAAGAAGTCCGCCAACTGTAACTCAGAGGACACATAGTGAAGAGCAAGAGTCTGATCCTGCACATCAGCACGCACAAAGTGGGCACCCACACCGATGTGCTTGGTGAGCTCATGCTTCACCGGGTCATGCGCGATACTGATAGCACCAGTATTGTCTGACAATAAGGGAGTCGAGGCTATAGCAGACACACCAAAATCCTCAAGTAGCCACCGTAACCAGATCACCTCAGCCGTCAGCATAGCCATGGCTCGCAACTCAGCCTCTGTACTCGAGCGAGAAACTGCAGTCTGTTTCTTGTCTTCCAAGAAATAAGAGAGCCATCAAGAAAGACATAATAAGCAGACAGCGAGCGTCGATCAGAGGGATCACTAGCCCAGGTAGCATCAGAGTAGGCATGGAGCTCAAGAGAGCTGGAGCGGGGAAAGAAAAGGCGCTGAGAGATCGTGCCACGAAGATATTGTAGAACACGGAGGAGATGACTATAGTGGACAGAGGTGGGGGCTGAAACGAACTGACTCAGAATGTGGACAGGATAGGAGATGTCAGGACGCGTAACAGCAAGATAGACAAGACTGCCAACAAGGTGACGATAGCGAGTGGGATTAGGAAGAGGGTCACCATCAGAGGCACGAAGTTGAACGTTGAGCTCCATGGGAGTCACAACTGTGCGCTCATCACCTAGAGCAGCGCGAGCAAGAAGATCCTGAATATATTTTTCTTGGGAGATGTAGAAGCCATCAGAGGTGGAGGAGATCTCAATCCCAAGAAAATAGCAAAGTGGACCAAGATCAGTCATGAGAAACTGGTCGCGAAGGCGAGGCTTAACAAAGGCAATGTAATCAGAGTCGTCACTAGTGATGATCATGTCATCAACATAGAGAAGGAGAAGAGTCCGACCACGAGGAGACGTGTGAACAAACAACGCGGGATCATGAGCACTGGGCAAGAAACCAGCGGCAGTCACTACAGAGGCGAAGCGCTCAAACCAGGCGCGAGGGGCCTGTTTGAGACCATAGAGGGAGCGGCGAAGCCTACAGACCATACCATCAGGAGCATAGTACCCCGGTGGTGGCTACATATAAACCTCCTCACGCAACTCGCCATTGAGAAAAGCGTTCTGAACATCAAGTTGAGAGATAGACCACTGATGAACAGAGGCCACAGCAAGAAGAGTGCAGACAGTGGTCATATGGGCCATAGGTGCGAATGTCTCATCATAATCGCGCCCCTGCTCCTGCTAAAAACCACGGGCCACAAGACGAGCTTTGTGGCGCTCAAGAGAACTATTGGAGCGAGTCTTAATCTTGTAGACCCACTTGCAGGTGATGGGACGGACACCAGAAGGAAGGGGAACCAGATCCCATGTGCCAGAGCGCTCAAGAGCAGCAAGCTCTTTGGCCATCGCAAGCTACCACTCAGGCTGAGTCATGGCAGTTCGATAGGAAGTGGGCTCAGCAATAACAGAGAGACCGTACCGATTAGGGGAGTAGCGATCAGGCGGGAGGTGAGGCCGAGCACGGAGGTTGTGAACCGGGGGAGGCGTGAGAGGAGGTGCACCAGAGGTGGAAGGCTCGTTAGAGGAGACATCGAGTATAGTGGAGATGAAACGGTAAGAGAGGGCTACGTACTGGAGATGATGGTGAAGAGGTGGAGGAGGAGGATGGAGAAGACGGGGTCGGTGGTGAATGAGAAGGAAAGAGAGGTGCCGGAGGTAGAGGTGACACATGAGGCACATAGCAGGGTGTATCAGGAAGGAGAAGGAAAGAAAGGTCGTCCACAGAGAAACTCGAGGAAGAAGAACGTGGGTAGTAAGAACGAGACTCGTCAAAAGTCACATCACGCGAGATGCGCAAGCGACGACCCACAGGATCCCAACATCGATAGCCCTTGTGCTCATCACTGTAGCCAAGGAAAACACACTCAACCGACTGAGCAGTCAGTTTGGTGCGTTCTCGGGGGGCAAGAAGAACATATCACACGCATCCAAACATATGAAGAGCCGAGTAGTCAGGAGAGCGACCAATGAGGTACTCCATAGGAATACCACCCTGCAGAGCAGTCGATGGCTGAATGTTGATGAGATAGGTGGATGCGGAAACAACCTCAGCCCAAAAATGGGGTGGAAGGGAAGCAACAATCATCAGCTCACGAGCCGTCTCAAGCAAATGACGATGCTTTCGTTCGGCAACGCCATTCTGAGCATGAGCACCAGGACAAGAGAACTGGGCAAGAGTACCCTGTTCCGCGAGAAAACCACGCAACAGCTGAGAGATATACTCTCCAGCGGAGTCAGCACGAAAAGTACGAATGGGCGTGGCAAACTGGGTGTGAACCATGGCAGCAAAACGTTTGTATATAAGGAGAACCTCGCTATGATATTTCATGAAGTAGAGCCAAGTGTAGCGAGAGAAATCATCAATAAACAAAACATAGTAGCGATGACCACCTTTCGAATCAAAGGGAGCGGGACCCCAGACATCAGAATGAACTAAGTCAAAAGGACGCTGAGATACAGACTCACTAGTAGGATAAGGTAACTGAGTCTGTTTGCCAAGTCTGCAACCATTACAATGTAAGGAGACATCTCCAGATACAGACCCTAAGAGGCCCTGACGAACTAAAGAAGACAAGCGAGAGCCACATATGTGACCAATGCGATGATGCCACTGCTGGAAGGATGCAGTCGAAGAGGCAACAAGAGCATGAGAGCTAGCAGAAGTGGTGGCAGCGGAAGGAACACAAAGCCAGTCAACCTCCCAAAGGCCCTTTGACTCACGGCGCCGGGGGCCAGCACCAACCAAAGCCTTGGTGCGATGATCCTGAATGGAGCAAGAGTCGGTATCAAGAATGACACGACAACCAGAATCAGTAAGTTGGGCAGCGGAAAAAAGATTCATGGTAACACGAGGAACATGTGAAACACTCGGAACAGAAAAAGATGGAGTGGAAAGAATACCACGACTAGCAACAGGAAGAGATGTGCCATCGGCAGTTAGAACATTAACAGGCGAATCAAGTGGTCGAAGAGAAGATAAAGCAGAAGAATCAGAAGACATATGAAAAGAAGCTTCAGAATCCAGAACCCACGAGGATGTACCTGACTGAGTAGGCTCCGGCGGGGGCGGAGTGGTGGTGGCTGTCACAGCGGCAACATAACCCGTCGAAGAAGAACCAGATGAAGCTAACATGCGCTTGAAACGCATAATATCCTGGTCAGTGAGTGACGAAGTCGAGGAAGGCGCACGAGTCCCACTAGAAGAAGAGCGCTTCAGGTCTCTTCGCTTCTTGTGACAATCTGACTTTGGGTGACCTGGCCGGTTGCAGTATCCACAGAAGGTGTGCGAGCGTGACTGACCCTCTCCTGAAGGAGGGTAACCCGCCCCCCTGGAGGTGTGGGCAGGAGCGGTGGAGTAGAAGACACAGGAGCTCGGGCAGCAAGAACAGTAGGAACCACAAGCAGACCAAAGACGTGTCTCCTCAGCACGAAGCTCTGCAAGCACCTCCAAAATAGGAACATGACCACGAGCAAGCAAGTGAGCACGGCGAGGCTCAAACTCAGACCGGAGGCGAGATAAGAACTCATGAACCCTCTGAAACTCCAAGTCAGACCTCGTAGTCTGGCAACAACGGCAAGTGCCACAAACAACTGTCCACAGTGAGTCAAGCTGACGCCAGATGGTAGAGCACTGTGAGTAGAACTCATCAACAGACGAGTCACCCTGCTGAAGAGCATGCTCCTGACGCACTACAGAGAGGTATAGAGCATCACCAGAGGGCTGATAGCGCTGACAAAGATAAGACCACATCGCTGCAACAATGCCGAGGCCCATGAACTCCGAAGCAAACTGAGGGAGGACACTCGCAGTGAGAACAGCAGCAGCCCGAGCATCATCATTGCACCACTGAGTGTAAGCAGACAGATCATCCCGGTAGACAGAAAGAGCATCAGAATATGCAGATACCTGCTGATCGTAGGCAGCAACGACAGCATCATCAAAAGTCTTGGCTGCATCCCGATTAGCCTGAGAAGCCTCGGCAGCAAGCACCGGTGGTACTGGCGGAACAGGAGCCACCGAAGCAACAGGGCAGGGTGGATAGGGTACCTCGCCAGAGAGAACTCCCCACAGCAGAAGACCGCGCATGTGAATACGCATGAAGCCCGCAAACTCGGCATAGTTGGTGCCATCGAAAATCACCGAACACCGAGGAACAGCACATAGCCCGAAGAGGACATGAGGTAGTCACTCTTCTCTTCTTCTTTTTTTGAAGTCAACGGACTCCCGAACTGTATTCGGAGCGAGGGGGCCCGAACAGTATTCGGACTGAGATCGGGATCGAGCCCAAAGCGGGATCGAGCGGGGGGGGGGGAGCGCTCGCGGCCAGAGCGCTCGAGACAGCACTCGAGCGAGGAGCCCCGAATCACGAACGAGCCTGGCGCGCTCGCGGCTGAAGCGCTCGAGGAAGCAACTTCAGCGGAACTGGCGGCGGGAGCCGATTGGACCGGGAACGACGCGGGCCGGCCGGACTAGGGGCAACGGCGGTCGGGCGTTGAGGAGCCCGGGACGGCGCCGCTCGCGGCTGGACAGAGCAGGGCGTGGCTGCAGAGCGGGGAAGAGGCAGGCCCGGGACAGCGTCGACTGGACAGAGCAGCTCAAGGCGGCGACCGGGCAGCAGCTCAAGACGGCCGGATGCGCGACGAGGAGAGCCGAGGTGGCCGGATCCGCGGCGAGGAGAGCCGGACCTGGTAGTGGATGGATCGGGGGAGGAGCTAGCACGGAGTTGCAGCGTGCGGGAGAGAGGGGAACCTAACATCTGATACCATGTTGGATAAACAGTAACTACATTCACAGAAGGGCCAAAGGCCAATACATATACATTTGTATGGTAAAGTGCAAAAGACCCCTTATACAATGGGGATAAACCAAAAAGGGCTATACACATCTAACAGCCCCATCCCTTTTCAGGCTTGCCTCAAGGAAAAACCTAACTGTTGCTGAAGCGATGCAGGATGGCAGATGGATGCGGGGACTGCAGAGGATTACCTCCGATTCAGAACTGGATCAGTTTCTCAGTCTATGGAGGGCCACTAATGAGCTTATTTTGAATGATAACAGAGACACCATCTCATGACTGCCAGCATCTAATGGTTGCTACTCTGCTAAATCTGCCTATGAGTTTCAGTTAGTCACCAGACATATCACTGCGGCACCTGGAAAAGATTCGGAAGATCAAGGCTGAACCAAAAATTCAGTTCTTTATCTGGACGCTACGTACTGCAAAACAGGGTGTGGACTGCCGACCGTTTACGTACCCGGAGCTGGCCCTGTATTGATAAGTGCTGCCTCTGCGACCAGGAGGAGGAGACTGCTAAGCATTTGATCCTTTTTTGCTCCTATAGCAAGCAAGTTTGGCACTCCTTCAGAGATATATACACCGGAGCCGTGGATGCTGCCATTGTTGCCACTTCCATTCTTCAATGGTGGTCTGCATCTTCTGCATCATTGCCACCTGAAAATGGGATCAAGAGGACACTGTCGCTGCGTACATCGCTTGGAATATTTGGAATGAGCGTAATAGAAGAGTCTTCCAGCAAAACAGTGCCCCAGGACAGTTGTGCGATCTTTTATCAGAGAAGAAATCGGCCTCCTCATGGAGGCATGAGAGTAGTTGTATTTTACTCATCTCCTTTCTCTGACTAAGCTGGTCTTGTAAACGTCTTGTACCGCCTCGATAATACTGTAGCAGTGCTTAGGCGAAGCCCTGCATTGGTAGAACATCATCATCGTCATCACGCCGTCGTGCTGACGAAACTCTCCCTCAACACCTGGCTGGATCGGAGTTCGAGGGACGTCATCGGGCTGAACGTGTGCTGAACTCGGAGGTGCCGTGCGTTCGGTACTTGATCGGTCGGATCGTGAAGACGTACGACTACATCAACCGCCTTGTGCTAACGCTTCCGCTTTTGGTCTATGAGGGTACGTGGACAACACTCTCTCCTCTCGTTGCTATGCATCACCATGATCTTGCGTGTGCGTAGGATTTTTTTTAAAATTACTACGTTCCCCAACAGGTTGGGCCGACGTTCGTCTTCGGCAAAGGCGAGTTCTCTTGCTAGGAGATTAGGGAGGGTGATGACGCCTCTTGGAAAAAAGTGATGACGATGACACCATAGTTTATATTGACGAGATATGTGTTTTTTTGGGGGAGGGGGGCGGGGGTACCATGTGTGTGACGCTCGACAATTTGTGACAGTGTTAGCCTAGTTTTTCATTAGTTACCCGGACAACTCTCTTCTGCTTAATTTGGATGAGACAAATCCTGCCTCCATTTCGACAAAATAAATGTTATTTCACTCAATTTCAGTTTTTTAGATATTATTCACAAATATTCACACATATCTTACGCATTTTAGTTATATTTCAATCAATTACAGAAAAAAGTTCCACATGCATATGTCGCAAACATTTTAAACACATTTCAAGCAATTATTTAACATGTATTCAACGCCTTTTAATAGTAACTCCATTTATGTTCTTTCAAATGTCATTTCCCTCAATTTCAAGTTTTCAAATAATATTCATAAATATTCACACATATCTTAACCATTTTATTTATATTTTAATCAATCACAGAGAACATTCCACATGCATTTTTTCGCCAGTATAAAATTATCTTAGCGAGATGTCAATTAATTTAAGGATTTTTTTTACAAAAATACCCACACATTTCAGTAACATTTCACACGATGCATTTATTCGGGTAAATCTAGGTCGCCGCAAGGTTTTGTTAGTGTGTTTTTTTTAACCCGCAAAAGGTTTTTTTGGAGTAAATGTAGTCAGTTTCTTGGTGTATCAGTCGGGTCTGTGTGCTTTGTTTATGGGTGTTGAACCAGAGCTGCTGTGTCATGTGGTGGCAACTGACAATGACGGGTGATGGTTGACTCATCGAGCCCTTTTGGTTAAACGGATATACCCTAAAAAACATGTTTGAACTGAGATGTGGTGTTCCATAAAAAACCTGAGGTGCCGGGCCTGAAAGTAGAAATGTAAATGGGCAGTGTTGGCCCGAAGATGACCATTTCACAGGCCCATCGGCAGAACGAAAAAATCAGTCTCTCCAGACTCCAGCAGCGTCCGCACAGCACGCAGCCGGCTCCTGCTAAATCAGCGGCGAGGGTTCCCGAATCCCGATCCCAGTTCAAAAAACCAGGGTTCCCGATCGACTCCCCTTCCCCGGCGGCCGCCTCCTCCGTCCACCGGCGATCGCCTCTTCCGCCCCAGCCGCCCTCTAATCCCCTACCACCAACCACCCTCCCTCCTCCGCCTCACTCGCGTCCGGCAAGCAAATGGCCTCGTCGCTCATGTCCATCCCCGACCACCTCAAGGCGGAGATCTTCGTCCGGCTGCCTGAACCAGAAGATCTCGCCCGCACAGCTGCCACCTGCGTCGCCTTCCGCGGAGTCCTAGCCGACGGCTCCTTTCGCCGCCGCTTCCGCCTCCTCCACGCCCCGCCCCTCCTCGGCATCCTCGATCGCGACGGCTTTCATCCCGCCCTCCCGCCTCACCCCGCCGCGTCCGCCGCCCGCGCGCTCGCCCACGCCGCCGACTTCACCTTCTCCTTCCTCCCCTCTCACCGCCGCTGGATCGTGCAGGACGTGCGCGACGGCCGCGTCCTCCTTGCCGGCGATCCCGAACCCCAAGTGGGCACGGAGCTCGTGGTGTGTGACCCCTTGCACCAGCGACACATCCTGCTTCCCCAAGTACCTAACGACCTAGCCGCTTGGCTGGTCCCTATGGTATACCGGTGCCATCTTTTCATAGCTTCCCCCGGAGCAGGCAAGAACGAGGCAGCTGCAGCCATGGAAGAGGCGGCAAGGGCATTCATAGTGGTCATGATAGCACATTGTGAAACTGGTGTGGCTGCCTTCGTCTTCTCTTCGAGCACCAGACAATGGCAAGTTGCTGCATCCAAGGGTTGGAGTGATTTGTTCCCCTGCCAGGGAGAGTCAGCCATGATGTCATCTATGCACCCTAAGTTTGTCGGGCGCCATTACGCTTATGGCTGCTTTTATTTGGAGTCCACAATGAATAAGAAGTTGCTTGTGTTTGACACCCGAAGGATGGAGTTCTCCATTGTCGACGTCCCACACGAAACATCAAACATATTCAGTCTAGCCATTGTGGAGGCAGCAGAAGACATGATTGGCATGTTTGATATCCATAATGATCTCCGTTATTACATTAGAGGAAACAAAGGTGAGAGTTCTAGCCAGTGGAAGATCAAGAAGACAATCTCACTACCTTCTGATTATCAGTACTATATCCAAGATTCAACGGGGAGGTACTTGCTCCTAAGAAAGATTGGACCCCTGCAGTCCATAAGGTCGTCTCCGGAGATGCTAGAGGTGGAATATGTCTCAATGGACGTCAAGACATTGCAGCTTGAAAGGGTTTGCGGTGTATCATTCGGGTTTAGCTTGGCCAGCGCACGCATATATACCAGCTTCCCACCATCCTTGTTGTCTGCACCGACAATATGAAGTGGTAAACTTTCTATTGCTTCCTTATGTCCTCCCCTTCATAGTTAGCACACAGCTTGTCTAATGTTTATACGCTTCAGTTGTGGTTATTTAACTTGTGCTTGTGGGAAAACTAATCAATCACAATAATTTAATTGTGATTTGTTGTTTTATTTGTTCTAATCACTTTCCGGATAAAATCGGAAAAGAGAAGATTTTTCACATAGCTTATGCATTCACTGTTATTTAGGCCTCATGAAATCACAAAAATGATAGAACAATTATTTTACATGAGTACTTTATGGTCAAGGTGTAGAAATAATATTGGTGTAGATCCAATTTTCATTTTATTGTTCCACTCAGCTCACGCAAATTCATTCCATTCAAGCACGACTCATCTTGTCTGCTTCTTTTATATATAACCATAAGGGGGCAGAAAAGATTTTTTATATTTTGAGGCATCTTCACATATATAATATCTTCAATTGAATAACTATTGTGGTCACAAATAAGAGACTCACTACTCTGTATAGCAGGAATAGCTTGTGCTGGACAAGCTGTTTGATCTGAATCAGCCTCATAAGGTCACTGATAGGCGGGGCACCCAGTTTTTCTTTTTGTTTCCATTTTAAGATAGTTTAAACTATTTCCCGTGCCTCTTTCCGAGTCTCCCAGTGAACGGAAAATATAAGCATGCAAAATTTGTCGGTTGTGGCAAGTACTCTTGATTTTTTTCTTCCTTTCAGAGGCATAAGTTTTAAGTGTTTTTTTGAAATTGACCTAGGTTAAAAGTTTGTTAGACTATTATGTAGTATACAGAGCCCTTCAAGGCTGCAACACAAATCTACCTTTTTTGCATGATCTAAGTTTTACCGGACTCATTTACTTATGTTTACAGACTTTGCATTGCAAATTACATGGCTAAACACATAAAAGTAAAGTTTTGATGTTGCACATAAAAGTGCCCAAGACTCGTGTCTTCGTTGTGCTTCCTTTCAACTAATCACGTGGCTACTCCTTGCCTAATTAAGTACGTGAGACTGAAGTTTAATAGTTGTGATCATCATTTGTGAAACTATGGTGCCAACATTGCTACAATTTAAGAACATGTTTCTCTATGACAGTGTGAGCCTTGTCATCTATGTTTAGTATGTTTACAGGGTTCACTAGGACCTGGTTAGCCGCCGGCCTTATCTCTGTTTTGTCTTGCATATGTAGGAGTATACATCAATGCATGGTTTTGGCGTGACCCGTATTTTGAGCATAAAGTTAACTAATGTGATTAGGCTTCAATTCAAATAATCTATATTTTGCTCCCGTCCACTCCACCATACGTTGGTGTCTACCTTTCAATCAACAAATTTTTAATTGTTTCACCAAGACCTACACAATTGTCGCTTGTATCTGAATCTGAATTTGGTTGATGTTTTTTTTCACTTACTTGAATGTCATTTCTATATATGTTTTAATCCTACTCTAATTTCTGGTGTCATTTTTCTATATCAATCCGTACTAACTGTAAACATTCCATCACACTCACTCTAGTTGGACTTCATATGGAGTTCCTATGGAAACCAAATTGCTATATTTCCTTTTTTCCTTCACATATAAGATAGAAAATAAACTCCAGGCATGGATGTTGTGTTTTCAATCTGTCATATAGCAGTGCACAGTGCACGCCTTGGTCTGCCGGACCGAAAGTGAAATATATCTGAAGTTGGAGAACACTCATACAGTGAACTGTGGTGCGGTAGTTTAGCGAGTTAGTCCATCTTAGTTGCTTGCGCATCTTCCATTAGCATGTATAGATGTCAAGGCATGCATGTATCGGCTTTCCGTTTTTGTTTCAAACATATATGCTGATATTAGGTGTTTGCATACATTAGGTACATTAATTTTTTGAATCTTGGCCACAAAAATATACTGCAACACATTAGATAACTTTTCTTTTGTGGAATAACGTCATGGATTTCTTATATCCTGTTTAATAATTAATACTCCATCCGCCCCTAAATAAGTGTGGTTTTAGTTCAAATTTGAACTAAAGCCACAACACTTATTTTAGGACAGAGGAAGTAGATCTTATAAATGGCAAGACTTCTGTGACAGAACTAGCAACCAACCCAACACTTGACAAACACTATTGCAGCATGTCATTGGACTTTTTATTTATTTTTGCTTTTGCTCATCTACAATGACGCCAAACCTAGATCGCAAATAACAGTTTGAGCGGCTGCTCTGAATAGCAAGAACAACATGTGCTCACAAGCTGTTTGATTGAATCAGCCTCATAAGATTAGTTGTAGCTAGACTTCACATCTATCATCTGTGGATTGTGACTAACCAAGACTCCTCAGTGGTATCTTCCTTCTGTGGCCTAAGTTAGATTTTTTTAATGAAACCGACCTAATATAGTAGTCTATTACTAGAATAAGGAAATATATGAAAAACAAGAACCCCCAGTATCACACCCCAGGGCGACACCTAGCCGTGGCGGCGGCGGGCCAGCTGCCAAAGGTGATGTGGGAGATTCGGCAGCGCCTTGCTGCATGGTTTTGGGCAGAGCTAGCTTGTGGCCTCTGGAGGGCGTGGGGATGTGCTCAGGTCGAGGTTGTTCCGGTGTTGCTCGGCTCTGCATGCAGTGCAGCTGCCGGTGGCACGCATGGATGCTGTGGAAGCGGACTCAGGTTTGTGATTGTTGGCGTGGCGATGCCTACCGTGTCATGAGGTGCCACGGTAGGTGCTCCGTGCGGAGGTGCGCGGTGGTGGCTGTTGTGGGAGTGCCGGAGCCTCGGGTGAAAGCCTCGCTCCACCTTGGTTGGTGCCAACGACAACGGCACCAGTGGGTGTGGTTCCCCTCTTGTCGAGGCGTCGTCTTGGCTGCTCAGGCTCATATCCTACCTCCTTCGTTTTTGGTTCCTCCGGCTGAAGGTCGAGTTCCTGGTACCGGTGCGGGCGATGATGGCGTCCTCGTCACTTTCTCCTTGGAGGCATCGCCTTTGGACGACATGCCCTAGCCAGACGTGCCTCTGCTATGTGATGTTGCCATGCGTGAAGAACGACGTGGTCAAGCCATCGAGGTGTGTTGTGTGCGGCCTCGGGGCTAGTATGGAAGTCGGAGCGGCGGCTCTGGATCTAGTCGTCATGAAAGGGTGTCGACACTATTCATTTGGTTGACAGTATCGTTGGCTAGCCTGGTGCGCGGCCTTGGGGTCGGCGTGGATGTCGAAGCGGCGGCTCCGAAGATGGTTGTAGGATGTCG
The DNA here is from genome assembly GCF_003073215.2 of Triticum urartu. NCBI lineage: Eukaryota > Viridiplantae > Streptophyta > Magnoliopsida > Poales > Poaceae > Triticum > Triticum urartu. The sequence continues at coordinate 684,290,343 of NC_053028.1, forward strand.
ACTTTGGTTGCTCGGGTAATGCAGCAGCGGCTCACCTGGTGCGCGGCCTCGCGATCGGCGTGTGTTGTGCTTGCATTTATAACGTGCAGGTGACTTACATGGCGTGTGGCCTCGGGGTCTGTGTGGATGCCGGAGCGGCGGCTTCAGATTGGGTTGTAGGGTGTCGGCTTTGGTTGCTTGGGTGACGGTGTCGGCGACTCGCCTGGTGCGTGGTCTCGCGGTCGGCATGTGTTTTGCTTGCATTTGTAAGTCGGAGCGGCGGCTCCGGAGATAGTTGTAGGGTGTTATCTCTGTTGCTCGAGTGTCAGAGTAGGCGACTTACATGGCGCGTGGCCTTGGGGCCGGTGTGGATGCCGGAGCGGCGACTTCAGATAGGGTTGTAGGGTGTCGGCTCGGGTTGCTCAGCTGACGGAGTCGACGGCTCGCCTGTTGCATGGCCTCAGGTCTGTATGTGCATTGCTGTTGTTTCAGTTTTGGCCAGTTTTCCCTATTAATGTATGACTAACCTCATTAAACATTCTTCTTCTTGTATTTACCGTCACTTTCTTATGTATGACTAACCTTTGTTTGGTGGTGCAGGAGGAGAAACTGAAGCGGCCGCTCTCACACATGGAGGCGTGGGAGATCACCCATACGCGGAAGGACTCCAAGCCCGGCGAGCCCAAGTACTACGGCAAGAAGACCGCGCAGAGGAAGAAGGCCTACTCCGATTGGTATCTGAGGTTACATCTTGACACACCTGGCCCCATTGCGGCGGATCTGGACGAGAGGGTGGTGGTGGGCATGGGGCCCAAGGAGCATGGTTGGGAGGCGGTTCTAGATGCTGTGATCACTCCTACTATCTCCTACACATCATCCTGACAAACCTGACCCCGTTGCGGCGGATCTGGATGAGAGGGTGGTGGTGGGCATGGGGCCCAAGGAGCACGGTCGGGAGGCGATTCTCGATGCTGTGATCACTCCTACTACCTCCTACACATAGCTCCGTCGGATCGACCCGAGCCTAAGCCAACGCACGAGCACGCCCATGACCAGTGCACAGTCATAGTCCCTCTTTTAGGAGCGGCAATCTGTAAGTATTTTCCCTCTTATCTTCATTGCTCACTCTATTTTCCGCATTTAGTAGTTTTATGAGTTCCATCATGTCATACCGTAGGCCTACATGGAGTACACACGCTAGGAGACCATGGCGTGGCACCAGAGCCTTTATGCATACCATGAGCAGAACAATCGCCAGATGCAGTACGCTCTTCAGGAAACGGCGGCCCACAGGGTTCCTCAATTGCAACCAACACCATCTCCTCCACCACAACCAAGGATGCTTACCTTTGGGGAGTTTCTGGCACAGAGCGCTGGCCCCTCGCCGGTTAGTTCATCCCCAATCAATTCACCCAAAGCATAACATGCCTTTCAACACAGTCATATATCCTGTTAACATGTCTTTTCAACATCCAGGGAACCAATGGATCAACCGTTGGTGGTGGTCTTCGCAGCACTCCCGAGTCACGGAGCCCGACCACTCCGATCCACGGAGGCGGAGGCGGAGGTGGAGGCGGTCTTGGTGGAAGCGATGCCGCTAGCAGTGACGACCTGGGCTTCGGCGGACTTGGCGGTGACGACCTCCGCGGTGCTCGACGTTCTGGCGCTTAAGCCTTTGGGTTACTTGGGTGTGGTGATGATGATAAACTTGTGGTCTTTTATGGTTCTTTAGATGACTTGTGTGCTTCTTTATATGCTTTTTGTTGAATGTGATGATGCTTATGCTTTGTGATGACGCATATATTGTTGTGATGGTGTCGGACGATAGTTAGATGTGTTCTGTATGTCTATTTCCATCATATATATCTGTTGATATCTGTTGTATATTTGAATTGAATTGAACCGAAAACAAACAGAAAAAAGAAAAATAAATCAGATACAAACTATGGCGACGGCCTAGCCGTTGGCATAGGGCTGGCACGAGCTACCGGTGGGCGCCATGTGGCACCTACGCCGACGGCTAAGCTGTCGGCATACTTTTGAAACTACGCTGACGGCCTAGCCGTCGGCATAGGTGCCACATGGCGTCCATTGATAGCTCGTGGGGCGCCGCTATGCCGACGGCGGCATAGCTGCGCCCCAGGAGCGACCAGGAGCAGCCACATGGCATATGTATGCCGACAGCTAGGCCGTCGGCGTAGTATGAACCTATGCCGACGGCCAGGCCATCGGCATACAAATGCCACGTGGCTGCTCCTGGTTGGGCAACACTTGACGACGGCGCTTGACGGCGGAAACGTTGCCGACGGCCGCCCCCGTCAAGATAGATGTACGGACGCCGTCGGCATAAGAGCTATGCCGACGACCTTTCTATGCTGACGGCCTCCTGGCTATGCCGACGGCCCTATGCCGACGGGGGCCGTCGACATAGGCCTGTCCCGACGGGAATCAGGGCTATGCCGACGGGGGTTGATTCCGGTAGTGGTTGTTAAGTGGAAAAATACCATAGTTGTTCACCATTTATAATCAATGGAAAGCAACCATATGTAATGCAGCAATCATAATCATATTTGTTCGTATCCATAGACAGATATAAAGCAGAAAAATATCAAAGGAAAGCAACCGTATTCAAGATCACAAGACATGGGATTTCGGTCAAGTGGCTTTCAGGCCACCTCCATTGTGCAAAATAATAAGGATTTGGGCTTGACATTTGAGAGAGAGGGAGAAAAGGAGAGATTGACCTATAGATCATCGGCAGCCAGTACGACAATGTCCTTGACGCACGTGTTGGTGGCAGCTTGCGCTCTTCCTAGCCAGTAGCTCAACAGGTAAGCAAGCCATGACTTTGTCCGCTGCAAGCCAAGAAGGAAAGAGCAGCGGTCACACACACACACACAGAGGCTTTGTAATGGTTATTGATTAGAGTTATTTCTAATTAGGCAAAACACTGAACCAGTCTAGATTTTTTTTTTCAAATTTGTACTTTTAAGTGGTTCCACTCATAGAGACATGTTACACAAGGTGGCTTTTCTTTTGTGCAATATTAAATCAGTGCAAACAAAAATTACATTTCAGTGTGTGTTCTTATCAGCATCTGATGCTTTTTATATTTATCTTCATGCGACAAAAGAGACAACAATTCAGAATTTAGTAACAATAGTAAACAGACAAGTATCATTTATTCATATCAAGAAAGGGTATCGTCCATGATTATTATTCTGCCTAGTTGTTCTACATGAAAGATGCAGTGCGAAATAAAAACACTTGAAGAAAAAAGCATACCTGACTCCGAATGTTTTGGATATTGGAAGCAACATCATATGAAGCGGTGAGGTTGCAGCGAGATAACCCATCACAATAGACAGATTTCTAGACCAAACATACCTAATCTACTCTCCGCATATTGTGGCATCTCAAGATGCTAGCAGTGCATTGCTCTATAATTGAATGTCAAGAAGACGAAACAGCCTGTGCAGAAGTTAACCAAAACAGATCAGCAGACATCTCAAGATGCAGGAGTGCATTTCTAAGTGAAACATAAAATGGATATCAAGCAGAACAGAGGTAAAAAAATGACATCACAAATCTATCAGGAGGCAAAGCAATCCAGTCCGTGAAGGGTTAACCAAACCACATCAGTAAACTGAACTTGTTAGCTTTGTAGTAGATTGTTTAAGAAAATGGATGACTGCATTGAGTGCTCTCGTCCTGAGTTTTATACATCTGCCTGCGAAAAGACGAGAATGGGGGAGGTCGGCGGCAGCAGCGGCAGGGGTGGAGGGGATCGAGAGAGGAGGAGGAAGGAGCGGCGGGCCTTGTTGAGTGCTCTCGTCCTGAGTTTTATACGTCTGCCTACGAAAAGACGAGAATGCCCTCGATGGGGCATGGGAATTACAGGCGGTGGCACGAGTTTGAGCAGACTATTCATTGTAGCAGTGTTTTTATTGATCGGACGGCTCGGATCGTCTCACCCGAAGATCCGACGGCTCGGATCGTCTCACCCGAAGATCCGACGGCTCGGATCGTCTCACCCGAAAATCCGACGGCCCGGATGCGTTTGGAAGCGCTATCCGACGGCCCAGATCCAGACGCCCTGAGGAGGCTTCATTTTGCTCCACACTCTAACTATGGGATTTCCAAAATTTCTGAGAGACCTTCGATTTCATCAGAGGAGAGAGATGCATTATTTTTAGGGGTAATTTTCTCAGTAATTTTGCTCTAGCTCTTTCATTCGCTGGAGTAGGAGATAGAGTATATATATGTGAAGTATACAGATACAGACTGTACCGTGTTGCGTGGTCGGCAATAATTTTCAGAGCAATGATAAGATGATATGAAACTGACCCGTGCCGTGTAAGAACCTGCCTGGAAACTTCCTGCTGCCTTCAAGGTCAAGCATACCGCGTAGTACTGTCCTAGTATATACTATCATGCATGTTGTTATTCCGATAACCTTGTCGTATGTAAAGCAAACCAGTGGGTACCAACCAGAGTGGTTACGCAAGAGACATGAGTCATCCAATCTGAAATTGGGCAAAGTCTTGTTCAGCTTATATTAGTTCATGAGTCATTATGCTTTTTGTTTTTTCGTTAGTACTAGTATACACTATACAGGCATGATGGGATCCATTTGGCCTTATTATAAAGCACACCAGTGGAAAACAAAGCATTAGTTCAAGCATCTCTCTCAACTGCTACTTGTTTATGGGTCTTAGCTGTCACCGGGTGCATTACCAGGAGTTATGTACATACAGATCCTGCAGCAAAGCTATCTAGCATTACCGGGTGCATTGGTGCTGTTGTGGGATGGGGCGTATCCGCAATAGGCTGGCTCACCTCGCCCATCATTTCAAGGGTCCTCAACAAAGGTTTCGCTCACCTCGACTTTGATGCAACGGAGAAACTGAGGATACTTGATTTGCAAGTTTTACAACTGCAGCGGGTGATGGACGTAGTCGATGAGAGCACTTACAGGGTTCGCTTGGAGCCACTTCTAAACAAGCTTCGATCTGCTCTCTACGAAGCCGAAGACATCTTGGATGCTGTTGAATATCAGCGTCTCGAGAAGCAGATCCAAGCTGGCAAGTCAGCCGGCAGCATGCTGCATGCCTCAACGTAAGAGGAATTGGCTGAAGAAGAATCTTAGGTCTGCCATGCCAAGCTGCCTACTGAAAGATAAGGTATATATTTCCCTGCCCTCATACTTGGATGTGTTCTGATTTATGGCAGGCCTTCTCATCTTTTGTGCTTCTTCAGAATATATGACTATAGCTGCCCAATCGGAATGCACTCTCACTTGTTTGCCACAATTATCTAGAGACTAGATGTTAAGATCTTAGACGCAGTAACAGATACTACACAGGTTGTCAGGAAAAATAGGATTATTTTCTTTGGAGCAAAATAAATCAAGAGTTTATATAGTATTTTCTTAAGAGTAATTAGTCCAAGGAATAATCAAAGACTAGCTAGCACCGTCTTCCACAAGTTCCTCTTCCCTGTGTAGCCCTGACAGTGACAGCACAACTTTTGGTGTTTGGTCCTTTTCCGACGGGACAATAATGCCTCTCGGTGCACCCTTCTTCATGCATGATGCACGATCTGTGTCACTCGCAGAGCCTGGGGTCTCTATCCATTCTAAAAAGTAAAAACTCTCCTTCATACGGCGGTGTAGAGTAGCACCACCATCAACATGGCTGGCCGCTCGGAGTTGGGGCCACTTGTTCCTTCTTTTACTAAAATTTTCTTTCCTCTCCCCAAGCCCAATCTAGAGGAGCATGAGAAGCAACAGCGGTACGAAGGGAACAGTTTATTTGCCAAAATCAGTTAGATATATGTCCAGTCCGAGTATTACTAGTTTGAGTTAGTTTCCATGTATGTGTGTGGGCTTGTGCTACTCCGTTTAGAAATGTTTTGCCTGTATGATATTTAGGAGTTGGTATTCGAGTAGAATTTGAGTCGGCATAGACAATAACCAGAAAAGATACGAAAAGCGATAAGAGGAAAATACGTGCCACTAATTTCGAGTTTCTGCATTCGTGTGCTAACAAGTGCTATTTGTTTTTTGCAGGAGAGTGGTATGTCAAAAGTGGAATTGAAGAAGAGCCTAGAGAAGATAGAAAGTGCTGTAAATGATGCATGTGAAGTTTTGAAACAACTGAACTTGCCAGGTGGACGTAATGATGATGGGAGGCGAGCTGTTGCTACCAATTCACGCCGTGCAGTCACTACAGCAGCCCCTGCGATAGGAGTAATTGGCCGGGATCAGGATCGTGACAAGATCATCGCAATGCTTCATGAGAAGGAAGACCATTGTCAAGCAAATACTATCAGTGATACATGCTATTCTGTAATTGGCATTCATGGCGTGGCTGGGTCAGGGAAATCAACACTTGCACAGTGTGTTTATGATCATGAGAAAAAGTGTTGGAAAGAGAAAATGGAAGGACATTTCGATATTGTCATGTGGATTCATGTTTCTCAGAAATTTGATTTGGATTCCATTTTTAGGGAGATGTTTGAGGGGGCTACAGGGGAAGAATGCCCGAAATTCAATAGTCCCAACGTCCTAAAAGAAAATCTGGAGGAGAAACTGCATGGGAAACGGATTTTGGTGGTACTGGATGATGTCTGGTATAACATTAGGAATACGGGAGACCATGAAGAACTACGACAGTTAATTTCTCCGCTGGATGTTGGAAAGGCAGGAAGCAAAATCTTGGTGACTAGTCGAACTGAAGCTGCATTAGTAACCCTGGGTGCTGTAAAAGAGAGATGTATCCCAATATCAAACCTGGATGATAAAGTTCCTCAAAATGTTCATGCATTATGCACTTCGAGATGCAAGGGTAAATGACCATGATCGAAAAATATTTGAAATGATTGGAGAGGATATTGCAAAAAAGCTGAAGGGATCACCTCTAGCAGCCAGAACAGTGGGTTCACGGCTCCGTGAGACACAAACTGTTGAGTTTTGGAGGAGTCAGAAAGATCGGGACCTTATGAACGACACGATGGGAGCTCTATGGTGGAGCTACCAGTATCTTGATGAGCAGGTCAGGCGATGCTTCGCTTACTGCAGTATTTTTCCCAGGCGGCATAAGTTGAGACGTGATGAGCTAGTAAAGCTGTGGGTGGCAGAAGGGTTTATAAAGACTAGTAAGCCTGAAGAGGAAATGGAAGATGTTGCTAAAAATTATTTGATGAATTACTGTCGGCCTCATTTCTGCAAAAGGTTGAATTTGGAGATGAACATGAGGTTGATTACTTTACTATTCATGACCTGCTGTGTGATTTAGCGGAGGAGATTGCTGGACGAGATTGCTTCAGGATTGAGAAAGGCTTCATAGGAGAAGTTCCTCAAGATGTTCGCTATCTTTTTGTTGGGACCTATGACACAAAAATCCTTGCTGAAAAGATATCCGGATTGCAAAAATTACGCACTCTCATCATCGGCGACATGATACATATTGAGTCAAGTACTGCGTGCAAAGTCCTTGCGAGTATGTTCACTAAGTTAACCGAATTGCGGAAATTGCGGGTACTGAAGATAGATTTTGTTGGACTAGCTGACGCTAGGTTCTCATTCCCGGATTCTATTGGTCAGTTCAAGCATCTACGATATTTTGCTTTTGTGGTGACTGCATTTGTCGGGCTAACTTTACCGGGCGCCTTTACCAAGCTTTACCACATGCAGGTGGTAGACTTTGGTTCTTGCCATTGTTTGGATTTTTCTAGAGGTGAAGATATGATGAACCTCGTCAACTTGCGCAGTGTAATCAGCTGGGCAGATTTTGATTTTCCTAACGTGGGCAGGTTGATATGGCTCCAGACGCCACCATTCTTCAGAATAAGAAGGGAACAGGGGTATGAGCCACATCAGCTGAAACACCTAAACAAGCTTCAAGGCAAGCTGCTGATATGCGGTCTTGAGAATGTTCAGAGCAAGGAGGACGCTCTTGAAGTCGATCTTGCTGGCAAGGAAAAACTCACAAAAGTGGTACTGTCCTGGGATGATGATAGCTGCAGTCCAGAAGTTGAAGCAGAGGTACTTGAGGGTCTTTGCCCATCGAAGTACCTTGAAAGACTAGAACTCTGGAATTACCACGGTGCAAGGTTACCGAGTTGGATGATGGGTAAACATAACGGCAGCCCAAAGAACCTGAAAGAACTTACGTTCAGGGGATGGATCCAACTGGGACCTGCTCCTGACCTTGGGGCTTTCATTCATCTTCAGTCACTATTTCTTTCTGGCTGCAACTGGGATGCCTTACCAGGCAACATGGAGCACCTCAAGAAGCTGGCTATAGATTCGTGCAAGAATATGCGGCTGCTTCCAACACTGCCCAAGTCTCTTGAGGAGTTTATCGTTTTGGACTGCAGCTGTAATGCCTTACCAGGCAACATTGAGCACCTCACATCACTCAAGACACTGATTATAGAGTCATGCAAGAATATGCGGTCGCTTCCAACACTGCCCAACTCTCTTGAGGAGATTAAAGTCAGGTACTGCAGTGAATAGTTCACACAATCTTGTTTAACGACTGATCATCCAAACTGGCACAGGATTGAGCACATTCCAAAGAAAACAATTAAATTCTATGGTGAAAAAGGTCCATAGAAAAGGTATGTAGTTAGATTCTTTTGATGTCTTCGTTTTCCATTTCTTGTGTTCAATAAATGTTACTGCAACTATTAGCCGTTAAGGTTGTTGGTATTTTTCTGATTCGGCTGCTAACTGTCAGCCACGTGCCCTTTGGTTGAGGATGGAAGTCGAAGTCGAAGCCGTGAGACTCTTGCTAAATCTACAGGCTCTCTTTCTGGGTAACCTGTTCGTTGGGTTATGCCTACTTAGGCGTGAAGTGGTGCTACCCTTTACTCTCATAAACTACGGGTACTACAAAATGCTATGTCTCCATGCATATTCATGAACAATGGGTTTATTAGTCGTTTACTCCTACTATGTATGGATTTATGAGTTGTTTGCTGTCTACTATGGATGTAATAACGTGGAATACTGGATTAATTTGCTTCCTATATACAGTACTATATATGATCTGTAACGCTTTGGAATGGTGATCACTGAGTTTGTTCCTTTACTGTCATTTGTGGCATCGTTCACCAAAGTATCTGATTTGATTGATAGGAATCAGGGGCTACATAGCATGGTATGGTATGAGGAGCTTACCAGATTGGCCGAAGCTAATCGCAGGACCTGCTCCTGTCGTTGAGTCTTCCATTCATTTTCAGCAGTAGAATGCCAAGGCTTTAATGGTTGCATTCAACGCGCATTGTAATTAGTGGTCACATTTGTATTTCTCCAGGTTGGGCATTCAGGGGAAGTGCTCTGCACACGACGGCCTGTCCCCTGTTCTGCATAATCTCTTGTTGGCAATAATGTTTTTTTGCTTCGCTTAGGCCTGCAAACACGATTGACATCCTTTGCTCAAACATTGCCTTGCCATTTCATCAAAAAGGAAAAAAAGTATTGCCTTGCCGTAGTACAAGGCGTGAAGTGGACAGTGCTGGAGTCCAAGTTTTGGGCTGCTGCCTTTGGCTAAAAATGTGTTTAAAAGAAGGATATGAGCTGCAAATGTACATGAATACATTGATAGAATGATTGAATCGAAATGTAATTGAAAACAAAAATCTCGTTTTCCCCACAGTTGTTGACTGATTGAACGTGTTAATTTCATTGTCTGTGGCTCCACGGTGATCTTCTCCAGGTGAAAATAGAAAGAAGCGCCCAGACCAAGATCCCAAGAATCTCCAGCTCACATTCCCAAGCTCAAATCAACACCACAAGAACCGAACCAAACACACATAATCACTTTTGGGTTGAGAAGTGGTTGAGCTGCCCTGTCCTCGCCCCCAAGCCCCAAACAGTGCAAACAGTAAACATACAACAAGTACTTTGAAGTAGCATGAAAACAAGAACAACATTCACATATGAGATTGACATGCACCAGCCTGTCAGCAAGCTGGATCACATCTGGTGACAACTCCATGGTATCGAAACAGCAACCACTCTGAACTCAGAAAAGCTGATCTGTTGGCGACTCCACTGAATCTGGACAAACAAAAGGACAGAAGTTTAGATACCAGAGAAGAAACTTGGGTCCAACTTGTACACATATTTGAGATCTTACGACCTATTAAACGAACAAATTATATGCGCTTATGTAGTACTCCCTCCGATCCAAAATAAGTGTCGTGGTTTTAGTTCAAATTTCAACGCTTATTTTGGATCGGAGGGAGTATCTCATTGCTATACTGCTCTTAGCTGAATTTGAAATGTGTCACTACAAAACACCCAGTTCAGTGTGCTTAGCCTTGTAATTTGAAAAGACAGGTTGGAATACATAGCCAGACAGAGGCACGCCAACATAATAAAGGAAATGATTCGTGGAAAACTTGAGTCACGCAGAATTGGTACATTCATGTTCCAGCGTTCATATACTGCCTAGGCACCTAGCAGTATAGCAAAATTCAACTGAAAAAATGAAAGAAACTGGTGTGTATTGGTAGCAAGAACCAACACACTAGGTGCTGTCTGCCATCGATCCCAGTACAAAAGGGCATCACGGAAAGGAAACAAATACACGATTCATCTCGTTGAATTGCTAATGCACAAGCACCTGAAACCACCTGAAGACAGCAAAGTTTTCAGAGTATTGGCGTGATGTTCTACCAGGTAGCTGACTGTTGGCGTGAGGAACTCCTAATTCAAGTAAGTAGCTTGTGTAGTAGCTGATAAATCAAATGTACAGCAATATGTTATACTGAAAGTTTAGCCTGTCATTGCCATTGCAGGCTAGCACATAAGACCATACGAATTTCCCTATTGTTTTACTTAGAAATAAGAATGATGATGGTGGTGCTAACAGCAGGATTGTGAATATGTTTTCACGACAAAGTACTATTTTCCCTTGCTTTTACTTAACACACCGACCATTTGTTTTTCAGGTTTCTCAGAAAAATAGGCTGTTGTGCCTCCAAAGGAAAGTTTAAGTCAATCATCTCACCCATATGATCTGCTTTAAAATTCAGGAGAACTACCACGACACGAGGATCTAAAAGTGGTCGAGATTGACTGAAATAAACAAGAATTTTTGGTTGCCTGTGCAGCGATAAGCACTGCCTTGAGGTTGATTCCAGATAAAACAGCTTGTGAGCATAAGCTATTCTTAGTATTTAAAACAGTAACTCAGAATCTTGTTTCTGACCGTACCAAATTATGCAGATTTCTAAATAACACCATGACATAAAATTAATAAATTATACTACATGTGAAGATGATTAAAAGGAAACTTTTCTCCCTACTTACATATCTATCAAAAGAATACTAATGTACAAAATGAGTTGTCCTTGACTTTAATGAATTTTCTTTGAGGTGAAACAATCCAAGGTAAACTGGATCCAAACTTGTATTCCTTCTATGTTACATTGGAAATAATTGGTTCCATCAGGACTCGTGCATAAGCTACTCACAGTGTCCAAGATATTATTTTCTTACCAACCTCGTTCAATTAAAATGCCAGTTGGAATAAACAAGATAACAGAACACAAATATGCTCTCAAACATATGACCACAGCCAAGTGAAATATGTAGATCATCACGCGCTATCTTGTCAGCAAAGGTGATCACATCTGTGACAACTCCACGCTATCGAAACAGCGACCACTTTGAACTCTGAAAGCTGATTTCATCGGGACTCCACTGAATCTGGACAAACAAAAAGACAGAACTTTAGACACCAGAGAAGAAACTTGGGTCCGGCCTGTACACATATTCGAGATCTTAATTATGAGCTTAAAGGAACAAATTATATGCGCTTATGTAGTATCTGATTGATAATACTGATCTCAGTTGAATTTGAAATGTGTAACAGAAAACACTCGCTTTGGTGCGCTTAGCCTTGTAATTTCAAACACAAGTTGGAATATATAGCCAGACAGAGGCACGTCAACATAAAAAGTAATAATGAAATTATGCCATACAGAATTGGAACATTCGTGTTGCAGGAGTTCATATGGTACTACCAAATTACAGGCACATAGAAGTTTAACAAAATTCAACTGAAAAAATGGAAGACATTGGGTGTATTTGTAGTGAGAACAAACACACTAGGCGCCGTCTGCCATCCTCCCAGTACAAAAATGGGTCACAGAAAGGAAAGAAATACAAAATTCATCTCACTGAAGTGCTACTGCACAAGCACCTGAAACCACCGCAGGACAGAAAAGTGTCCAGGGTCTTGGTGTGGCATTTTACCAGGGAGCTGACAGTTGTTTCTTGCATATGATCCCAATATTACCAACTCGTTTCAAAAACTCAACAGTTGGCGTGAGGACTTCCTAATTCAAGTAGCTTGCTTAGTAGCTGGTGAATCAAATGTACAGCAAATATGTTATACTGAAAGTTTGACACGTCATGCTTTTGCAGGCTAGCCCATCAGATCCATCCCTTTTGTTTTACTTGGAAATAAGAATGATGATGACAGTGGTAACAGAAGGACTGAGTATTTCTTCGACAAAATGCTATTTTCACTTGCTTTACTTAATATACTTTATGATCTTTCTTTAGACTATTTGTCTTTCAGGTTTCTGGTAAAAAGGCTGGTCTGCCTCCAAGGGAAGGTTTAAGTCAATCATCTCACCCATATGATCTGCTTTGAAATTCAAGAGAACTACCACGACACAAGGATCTATGAGTGGTGGAGATTGACTGAAATAAATAAGAATTTTGGTTGCATGTGCAACGATAAGCACTCCCTTTAACTTATGAGGTTGATTTCAGATAAAACAGCTTGTGAGCATAAGCTACTCTTACTATTTAGAGCAGTGATTCAGAATCTTGTTTCTGACCATACCAAATTGTGCAGATTTATTTCTAAATAACATTGTGACACGAAATTATACATCTGAAGATGATTAAAAGAAAACTTTTCTCCCTACTTATATCTATCAAAATAATAGTATACAAAATTAGTCCTTGACTTTCATGAATTTTCTTGAGGTGAAACAATATAAGATAAACTGGATCTAAATGTGTATTACTTCTATGTTAAATTGGAAATATTATTGTGATGTAGTGTTTTTCATGGTTCCATCAGGACTCGTGCATAAGCTACTCATAGTGTCCAAAATATTTTTTCCTTACCAACCTCGTTCACTTAAAATGCCAGTTGGAACAAACAAAATAACAGAACACAAATATGCTCTCAAACATGCTTAGCTTTCCCCACACACACAGGAAAACATATACTAATAAATCATGTAAACAAGAATAATCGATTGCAATAATGAACAATCTAGAATTAGATAAGCTGTGCGATAATTACAAAGGGAGGAGATAACAATGATGCAATAGAAATTTTACCACTTCATACTGTCCGTGCAGGTAACAATGATGGTGGAAAGTTGGTATATATCCCGGTTTGAAAAAAGTAGGCATATATGCTTGACGTGGGCAGCCTAAGCTTGAATCGTTTCGCACAAACCCTCTGAAGCTGCAATGTCTCGATGTCCATTGTGAAATACTCAAGGAGTGGCTTCTCTATAGGTGAACCTGGCAGGGATTCTGCTATCATCAATAGCAAACACCCCTCTGTTACAGCTTTGATAAAATAATGGTACCCAGAATCTAGTGAGATTGTCTTCTCCATCAGCCACTGGTTGGGACTATCACCTCTGTTTCGCACAATGGTGCCATAACTGAGATCAGATGCAATTTCTTTTTCACCACAGAGACCAAACATCCCAAGCCTGCCTTCCCCTGCCTCAACGATGGCTACACCTTCCCTATACCATTCTCCGGGTGGGAGTTCTGCAATGGAGAACTCCATCCTCCTGATGTCAAGCACGACCAACAGGTTCCGCTTGACCACGAGAAAGTCCCAGTAGAAGCAGCCATAAGCATAATGGCGCCTGAGATAAAAAGGGTTCATCCATGAAATCATGTCCGAGTCACGCATGGCAAGGCCCAAATCACTCAAATCCTTGGATGCAGCATCTCGCCATTGTCCCGTGCTCGAAGAGAAGGCGAAGGCCGCCAGCTTAGTTTTGCCTAGTGCCAAACAGATCACCCTGAATGCCATCTCTTCCATGGGCGCCGCCTCCTCCTCCTCCTCGCCGAGGGGAGCGAGGAAAGGGTGGGGGAGCCGGTGCTCCACCGAAGCGGCTAGGTCGTCAGGTACCGGGGGAAGCAGGACATACCGACGGTGCAAGGGGTCGCACACCGCGAGCTCCGGGAAGACTCGGGGCTGCCCGTCTTCTGTGATCTTGCGGGAGAGGAGGACGCGGCCGTCGCGGACGTCCCACACGATCCATCGGCGGTGGGAGGGGAGGAACGAGAACTTGAAGTCGGCGACGAGGGCGAGCGCGCGGGCGGCGGGCGCGGAGGGGTGAGGCGGGAGGGCTGGGTGGAACCCGCCGAGGTTGAGGAGCGCGAGGTGCAGCGGGGCGTGGAGGCCGCGGAAGGCGCGGAGGAAGGAGCCGTCGGTGGCGAGCCGGCGGAAGGTGACGCAGGCCGTGGAGGCGCGGGCGAGGTCAGCCGGGTCGGGCAGCCGGAGGAAGATCTCGGCCAGGAGGTGGACGGGGAGGTCCGTCAGAGGTGACGCCATCTCCTGGCCGGTCGGCAGAGCAGGTGGCCGCTGGGAACCCTCGCGGCGGTGCCGGCGGCGGCGGATGTGTGCGGCTGCCTGCTGGAGTTAGGGGAGGGTGATATTTTCTTTGTTCTGCCGAATTGGGCTTGTAACGGGCCCTTCTTGTGCCAAACAAAAGATGCTGGACACAATGCTAGAGTTTTTTTTTTGGCGCTGGAAATGCTACAGTGTTTATATTGGCTGGAAACCATCCAAACCAGGTTTCTACTGGCCTCTGCAAGTCATTCTGGGATTTAATCTTCAACGTGTCTCCACTTGTTCAAGAAGCTACTAGTAGATATCAACACTACCCTATCCAGGAGATTAGGGTTTAGCCTACTCCATCGGTACCTCCTGTCGGCGTCGAGTTGTTCCTACTGTTTGCTCACCACATTCGATATCCGTCCTACAGATTCGATTCTTGGGCTGACTACGGGAACGGTGGTCCCGTTCACCCGGACTTGGTCTTTGCCGTGGACAGGACTCGAGTGATTGCATCTTCATCATTGTCTTTGAAGGCTTTCAAGTGTGTCGTCGTGGAAGCCCTAGTTCGAGTTCATGAGGGGCATTCATAGGAAAGGAGAAGCAATTCGAGAGGGATCTGGAGGATGCTTTGAGAAAGATGAGACTGCAGGAAGGGAAACTTAATGGCATGTACGTGGGGCTTGAGCAGACCGACGAGATGGCCAAATCACCCCGCTAGATGGAGGTGGCGAAGGTACACACCACCAAGAAACTTCAGCAGTGCGGTGTTCAAGGAAACATTGATGTTCATCTAGCCTAGCCCATGAGCCACAGATCAAAGAGGCAGAGGACAATCTTTTTGTGGTCTAGATGTTTTGTCTCGAAGACTCTAAGAGGGTGATGTTTCAAGAGCCCTGGATCTTCCATGGTCTGATGGTGTTGCTTGAAGATTTTGATGGGGAAAAGGCGCCGAAAACAATAAATCTTGGCAGGGCCTCGTTGTGGAGCACAAATACATAAGATCCTAGATTTATATAAGAAAGATCCGATTATGGATCAATTAGCTCGGAGAATTGGGACGGTGCAGAGCATTGAGCTGAACCCGACGTGGTACTTTGAGAGCAATTATGTGCAAGTAGGGGTGAAGATTGAAGTGAGCAAGCCCTTAATACGATGAAATTCATTAAACCTGGATAGATAAATATTGTTTATGGATGTGGAGTATGAAAAAAATCAGTTACTTTTGTGAGGTTTGCAGTTTGCTAGGGCATGATATGGAGGAATCCAATGACGGCGTACATCTTCCCGATAGTATACAACGGGGAAAATAGTTGGTGGCAAAGAGAAGGAAGACCCGGGTCTCCCAGGGTGGTGGTCGCGGTGGCATGAGCTCCTCACAGGGTTGCTCTCGATGTAGAGGACGCGATCGTGGTGGAATCCCATGAAAAAGAAGCTCCGAAGATGTAGGTTTGAGGGAGGAAGAAGATACCGTTGATACAACTCAAAGCCCCATGAAAATTGCAGGATGTGAAGGACAGAGATGGCATAGAACCAAGTGAGGTAAAAAGTCGGGCTATGAAAAGGCTCGACATGAATGTTGGAGAGGAGGGTGAGCCCGAACAAGGGGCAACAGTTTAGTCAAGAATGTCAGTATCAACATCGGGGGGGGGGGGGATAAATTTGGCACTAATAGCTATGTCCCGTCACTGCCTCCAGCCTATATTACTCCTAAAAAATGCAAGAAGGCAAGTAAAGGCAACTCACCAAGCAAATATGTCACATCTGAAGCAGAATCGGCGGCCTCCCTCGAGGAAATGCTAGTGTGTGTTTGGCGGTGGAAATACTAGAATCTTTAAATTGGAAACCACCCAAACTAGGGTAGTATGTACATTTTTTGCTGGCCTCTAAGAATCTTTCTGGAATTTAGTCTTCGTTGTGTCTCCACTTGTTCTCCGTTCTTAAGAATTATCATGCATCCGTTAAACACATGTCACCGTTGCAACACATACATGTGGAAACCATGAAAAACATCTGGAAGAGGACACTATGTTGGAATATTTATAGAATACCCTAGAATAATAATAATAAACCATAGGGTGTTTTGCAACTATAATCACCATCACCCGTTGTCATCGGACATGAGGGAGCATCATGCCACTAAAGGGCTTTGTGAATCGAAGAAGAAGCTCATAGGCGGTGGAGTCAATGATAATGTGGCACGTCAAACGGGGACCATCACCATGCTCTTTGACCCGCAAACTCATCGCTTGTTGTTAATATCACCAGGGCAACCCACCTGATTTGGCACCCTCGAGCCACCATCCATGTTCCTAGACCGCCCGTCCTCCCTTGTACATGGACAATTACATCACCATTGAAGATGCTAAGTGCCACAGCATTTAGAAAAAAAAACAAATACTCCACACCAAGGGAGTGACCGAGGACAAATCCCACGGATTCATTGACTTCAGAGAGGGTAATGCTGAATGGAGCTCATGTTGGGGAACGCAGTAATTTCAAAAATTTTCCTCCGCACACGCAAGATCATGGTGATGCATAGCAACGAGAGGGGAGAGTTTTGTCTACGTACCCACGTAGACCGACTGCGGAAGCGTTGATGCAACATAGAGGAAGTAGTCGTACGTCTTCCCGATCCGACCGATCCAAGCACCGTTACTCCGGCACCTCCGAGTTCTTAGCACACGTACAGCTCGATGACAATCCCCGGGCTCCAATCCAGCAAAGCGTCGGGGAGGAGTTCCGTCAGCACGACGGCGTGGTGACGATCTTGATGTTCTACCATCGCAGGGCTTCGCCTAAGCACCGCTACAATATGATCGAGGTGGAATATGGTGGCAGGGGGCACCGCACACGACTAAGGAACGATCTCAAGGATCAACTTGTGTGTCCTAGGGTGCCCCCTGAAGGAAATATGCCCTAGAGGCAATAATAAAGTTATTATTTATTTCCTTATATCATGATAAATGTTTATTATTCATGCTAGAATTGTATTAACCAGAAACATAATACATGTGTGAATACATAGACAAACTTAGTGTCACTAGTATGCCTCTACTTGACTAGCTCGTTGATCAAAGATGGTTATGTTTCCTAACCATGAACAAAGTGTTGTTATTTGATTAACGAGGTCACATCATTAGTTGAATGATCTGATTGACATGACCCATTCCATTAGCTTAGCACCCGATCGTTTAGTATGTTGCTATTGCTTTCTTCATGACTTATACATGTTCCTATGACTATGAGATTATGCAACTCCCGTTTGCCGGAGGAACACTTTGTGTGCTACCAAACGTCACAACGTAACTAGGTGATTATAAAGGAGCTCTACAGGTGTCTCCAATGGTAGATGTTGGGTTGGCGTATTTCGAGAATAGGATTTGTCACTCCGATTGTCGAAGAGGTATCTCTGGGCCCTCTCGGTAATGCACATCACATAAGCCTTGCAAGCATTGCAACTAATGAGTTAGTTGTGGGATGATGTATTACGGAACGAGTAAAGAGACTTGCCGGTAACGAGATTGAACTAGGTATTGGATACCGACGATCGAATCTCGGGTAAGTAACATACCGATGACAAAGGGAACAACGTATGTTGTTATGCGGTCTGACGGATAAAGATCTTCGTAGAATATGTAGGAGCCAATATGGGCATCCAGGTCCCGCTATTGGTTATTGACCGGAGACGTGTCTTGGTCATGTCTACATTGTTCTCGAACCGTAGGGTCCGCACGCTTAACGTTACGATGACAGTTATTATGAGTTTATGCATTTTGATGTACCGAAGATTGTTCGGAGTCCCGGATGTGATCATGGACATGACGAGGAATCTCGAAATGGTCGAGACATAAAGATTGATATATTGGAAGCCTATGTTTGGATATCGGAAGTGTTCCGGGTGAAATCGGGATTTTACCGGAGTACCGGGAGGTTACCGGAACCCCCCGGGAGCTATATGGGCCTTAGTGGGCTTTAGTGGAAAGGAGAAAGGGGCAGCCCAAGGTGGGCCGCGCGCCTCCCCCCTCCCCTAGTCCTATTAGGACAAGGAGAGGTGGCCGGCCCCCTCTCTCTCTTTCCCCCCCCTCGAGGAATCCTATTCCAACTAGGATTGGGGGGGGGGAATCCTACTCGCAGAGGGAGTAGGACTCCCTTGGCGCGCCCTCCTTGGCCGGCCGCCCCCTCCCCCTTGGCTCCTTTATATACGGAGGCAGGGGGGCACCCTAGGACACACAAGTTGATCCTTGAGATCGTTCCTTAGCCGTGTGCGGTGCCCCCTGCCACCATATTCCACCTCGATCATATTGTAGCGGTGCTTAGGCGAAGCCCTGCGACGGTAGAACATCAAGATCGTCACCACGCCGTCGTGATGACGGAACTCCTCCCCGACGCTTTGCTGGATCGGAGCCCGGGGATTGTCATCGAGCTGTATGTGTGCTAAGAACTCGGAGGTGCCGGAGTAACGGTGCTTGGATCGGTCGGATCGGGAAGACGTACGACTACTTCCTCTACGTTGCGTCAACGCTTCCGCAGTCGGTCTGCGTGGGTACGTAGATAACACTCTCCCCTCTCGTTGCTATACATCACCAAGATCTTGCGTGTGCGTAGGAATATTTTTGAAATTACTGCGTTCCCCAACAGTGGCATCCGAGCCTAGGTTTTATATGTTGATGTTATATGCACGAGTAGAACACAAGTGAGTTGTGGGCGATATAAGTCATACTGCCTACCAGCATGTCATACTTTGGTTCAGCGGTATTGTTGGACGAGACGACCCGGACCAACATTACGCGTACGCTTACGCGAGACCGGTTCCCCCGACGTGCTTTGCACATAGGTGGCTTGCGGGCGACTGTCTCTCCAACTTTAGTTGAACCGAGTATGGCTACGCCCGGTCCTTGCGAAGGTTAAAATGGAGTCAAATTGACAAACTATTGTTGTGGTTTTGATGCGTAGGTGAGATTGGTTCTTGCTTAAGCCCGTAGCAGCCACTTAAAACATGCAACAACAAATTAGAGGACGTCTAACTTGTTTTTGCAGGGCATGTTGTGATGTGATATGGTCAAGGCATGATGATGAATTTTATTGTATGAGATGATCATGTTTTGTAACCGAGTTATCGGCAACTGGCAGGAGCCATATGGTTGTCGCTTTATTGTATGCAATGCAATCGCGATGTAATGCTTTACTTTATCACTAAGCGGTAGTGATAGTCGTGGAAGCATAAGATTGGCGAGACGACAACGATGCTACGATGGAGATCAAGGTGTCGCGCCGGTGACGATGGTGATCATGACGGTGCTTCGGAGATGGAGATCACAAGCACAAGATGATGATGGCCATATCATATCACTTATATTGATTGCATGTGATGTTTATCTTTTTATGCATCTTATCTTGCTTTGATTGATGGTAGCATTATAAGATGATCTCTCACTAAATTATCAAGAAGTGTTCTCCCTGAGTATGCACCGTTGCCAAAGTTCGTCGTGCCCAGACACCACGTGATGATCGGGTGTGATAAGCTCTACGTCCATCTACAACGGGTGCAAGCCAGTTTTTGCACACGCAGAATACTTAGGTTAAACTTGACGAGCCTAGCATATGCAGATATGGCCTCGGAACACGGAGACTGAAAGGTCAAGCGTGAATCATATAGTAGATATGATCAACATAACGATGTTCACCATTGAAAACTACTCCATCTCACGTGATGATCGGTTATGGTTTAGTTGATTTGGATCACGTGATCACTTAGAGGATTAGAGGGATGTCTATCTAAGTGGGAGTTCTTAAGTAATTTGGTTAATTGAACTTAAATTTATCACGAACTTAGTCCTGGTAGTATTTTGCAAATTATGTTGTAGATCAATAGCTCGCGTTATTGCTTTCATTTGTTTATTTTGATATGTTCCTAGAGAAAAATTGTGTTGAAAGATGTTAGTAGCAATGATGCGGATTGGATCCGTGATCTGAGGTTTATCCTCATTGCTGCACAGAGGAATTATGTCCTTGATGCACCGCTAGGTGATAGACCTATTGCAGGAGCAGATGCTGACGTTATGAACGTTTGGCTAGCTAAATATGATGACTACTTGATAGTTTAGTGCACCATGCTTAACAGCTTAGAATCGGGACTTGAAA
The DNA here is from genome assembly GCF_003073215.2 of Triticum urartu. Taxonomy (NCBI): domain Eukaryota; kingdom Viridiplantae; phylum Streptophyta; class Magnoliopsida; order Poales; family Poaceae; genus Triticum; species Triticum urartu. The sequence continues at coordinate 684,311,093 of NC_053028.1, forward strand.
GACGTTTTGAACATCATGGACCATATGAGATGTTCCAGGAGTTGAAGTTTCAAGAAAATACCCGAGTTGAGAGATATGAAGTCTCCAACAAGTTCTATAGCTAAAAGATGGAGGAGAATCGCTCAACTAGTGAGCATGTGCTCAGATTGTCTGGGTACTACAATCGCTTGAATCAAGTGGGAGTTAATCTTCCAGATAAGATAGTGATTGACAGAATTCTCTAGTCACCATCACCGAGTTAGTAGAACTTCGTGATGAACTATAGTATGCAAGGGATGACGGAAACGAATCCCGAGATTTTCATAATGATGAAATCGATGAAGGTAGAAATCAAGAAAGAGCATCAAGTGTTGATGGTTGACAAGGTCACTAGTTTCAAGAAAAAGGCAAAGGGAAGAAGGGGAACTTCAAGAAAAACGGCAAGCAAGTTGCTGCTCAAGTGAAGAAGCCCAAGTCTGGTCCTAAAGCCTGAGACTAAGTGTTTCTACTGCAAAGGGACTGGTCACTGGAAGCGGAACTACCCCAAGTGATTGGCAGATAAGAAGGATGGCAAAGTGAACATAAGTATATTTGATATACATGTTATTGATGTGTACTTTACTAGTGTTTATAGAAACCCCTCAGTATTTGATACTAGTTCAGTTGCTAAGATTAGTAACTCGAAACGGGAGTTGCAGAATAAACAGAGACTAGTTAAGGGTGAAGTGACAATGTATGTTGGAAGTGGTTCCAAGATTGATATGATCATCATCGCACACTCCCTATACTTTCAGGATTAGTGTTGAACCTGAATAAGTGTTATTTGGTGTTTGCGTTAAGCATGAATATGATTTGATCATGTTTATTGTAATATGGTTATTCATTTAAGTAAGAGAATAAATTGTTATTCTGTTTACATGAATAAAACCTTATATGGTTAAACACCCAATGAAAATAGTTCGTTGGATCTCGATCGTAATGATACACATAATCATAATATTGAAACCAAAAGATGCAAAGTTAATAATGATAGTGCAACTTATTTGTAGCACTGCCGTTTAGGTCATATTGGTGTAAAGCGCATGAAGAAACTCCATGCTGATGGGATTTTGAAATCACTTGATTATGAATCACTTGGTGCTTGCGAACCATGCCTTATGGGCAAGATGACTAAAGACTCCATTCTCCGGAACAATGGAGCCAGCAACTGACTTATTGGAAATAATACATACTGATGTATGCGATCCGATGAGTGTTGAAGCTCACGGCGGGTATCGTTATTTTCTGACCTTCACATATGATTTGAGCAGATATGGGTATATCTGCTTGATGAAACATAAGTCTGAAACATTTGAAAAGTTCAAAGAATTTCAGAGTGAAGTGGAAAATCATCGTGACAAGAAAATAAAAGTTTCTACGATATGATCGCAGAGGTAAAACATTTGAGTTACGAGTTTGGTCTTCAATTAAAACAATGTGAAATAGTTTCACTACTCACGCCACCTGGAACACCATAGTGTAATGGTGTGTCCGAACGTCATAACCGTACTTTATTAGATATAGTGTAGTCGATGATGTATCTTACCGATCTACCACTATCATTTTGGGGTTATGCATTAGAGACAGCTGCATTCACGTTAAATAGGGCACCATCTAAGTCCGTTGAGACGACAACAATCTGAACTGTGGTTTGGCAAGAAACCAAAGTTGTCGTTTCTTAAAGTTTGGGGTTGTGATGCTTATATATGAAAAAGTTTCATCCTAATAAGCTCAAACCCAAATCGGAGAAATGTGTCTTCATAGGATACCCAAAGGAGACTGTTGGGTACACCTTCTATCACAGATCCGAAGGCAAGACATTCGTTGCTAAGAATGGATCCTTTCTAGAGAAGGAGTTTCTCTCGAAAGAAGTGAGTGGGAGGAAAGTAGAACTTGACGAGGTAACTGTACTTGCTCCCTTATTGGAAAGTAGTACATCACAGAAAACTGTTTCTGCGACACCTATACCAATTAGTGAGGAAGCTAATGATGATGATCATGTAACTTCAGATCAAGTTACTACCAAATCTCGTAGGTAAACCAGAGTGAGATCCGCACCAGAGTGGTACGGTAATCATGTTCTGGAAGTCATGTTACTAGACCATGACGAACTTGCGAACTATGAGGAAGCGATGGTGAGCCCAGATTCCGCAAAATGGCTTGAAGCCATGAAATCTGAGATGGGATCCATGTATGAGAACAAAGTATGGACTTTGGTTGACTTGCCCGATGATTGGCAAGCAATTGAGAATAAATGGATCTTCAAGAGGAAGACAGACGCTGATAGTAGTGTTACTATCTACAAAGCTAGAATTGTCGCAAAAGGTTTTTGACAAAGTTCAAGGTGTTGACTACGATGAGATTTTCTCACTTGTATCTATGCTTAAGTCTGTCCGAATCATGTTAGCAATTGCCGCATTTTATGAAATCTGGCAAATGGATAAACAAAACTGCATTCCTTAATGGATTTACTAAAGAAGAGTTGTATACGATGCAACTAGAAGGTTTTGTCGATCGTAAATGTGTTAACTAAATATGCAAGCTCCAGCGATCCATCTATGGACTGGTGCAAGAATCTCGGAGTTGGAATATACGCTTTGATAAGTTGATCAAAGCATATAGTTTTATACAGACTTGCGGTGAAGACTGTATTTACAAGAAAGTGAGTGGGAGCACTACAACATTTCTGATAAGTATATGTGAACAACACATTGTTGATCGGAAATAATGTATAATTTTCTGGAAAGCATAAATGAATATTTGAAAGGAGTTTTTCAAAGAAAGACCTCGGTAAAGCTGCTTACATATTGAGCATCAAGATCTATAGAGGTAGATCAAGACGCTTGATAAGTTTTTCAATGAGTACATACCTTGACAAGATTTTGAAGTAGTTCAAAATGGAACAGTCAAAGAAAGAGTTCTTGCCTGTGTTGCAAGGTGTGAAATTGAGTAAGACTCAAAGCCCGACCACGACAGAAGATAGAAATAGAATGAAAGTCATTCCCTATGCCTCAGCCATAGGTTCTATAAAGTATGCCATGCTGTGTACCAGATCTATTGTATGCCCTACCACTGAGTTTGGCAAGGGAGTACGATAGTGATCTAGGAGTAGATCACTGGACAGCGGTCAAAATTATCTTAGTGGAATAAGGATATGTTTCTCGATTATGGAAGTGAAAAAAGCGTCGTAAAGGGTTACGCCGATGCAAGTTTTGACACTAATCTAGATGACTCTAAGTCTCGATCTAGATACATATTGAAAGTGGGAGCAATAACCTAGAGTAGCTCCGTGCAGAGCATTGTTGACATAGAAATTCGCAAAATACTTACGGATCTGAATGTGACAGACCCGTTGACTAAAATTATCTCACAAGCAAAACATGATCACACCTTAGTACTCTTTGGGTGTTAATCACATAGCGATGTGAACTAGATTACTGACTCTAGTAAACCATTTGGGTGTTGATCACATATCGATGTGAACTATGGGTGTTAATCACATGGTGATGTGAACTATTGCTGTTAAATCACATGGCGATGTGAACTAGATTATTGACTCTAGTGCAAGTGGGAGACTGAAGGAAATATACCCTAGAGGCAATAATAAAGTTATTATTTATTTCCTTATATCATGATAAATGTTTATTATTCATGCTAGAATTGTATTAACCGGAAACATAATACATGTGTGAATACATAGACAAACTTAGTGTCACTAGTATGCCTCTACTTGACTAGCTTGTTGATCAAAGATGGTTATGTTTCCTAACCATGAACAAAGTGTTGTTATTTGATTAACGAGGTCACATCATAAGTTGAATGATCTGATTGACATGACCCATTCCATTAGCTTAGCACCCGATCGTTTAGTATGTTGCTATTGCTTTCTTCATGACTTATACATGTTCCTATGATTATGAGATTATGCAACTCCCGTTTGCCGGAGGAACACTTTGTGTGCTACCAAACGTCACAATGTAACTGGGTGATTATAAAGGAGCTCTACAGGTGTCTCCAATGGTAGATGTTGGGTTGGCGTATTTCGAGAATAGGATTTGTCACTCCGATTGTCGGAGAGGTATCTCTGGGCCCTCTCGGTAATGCACATCACATAAGCCTTGCAAGCATTGCAACTAATGAGTTAGTTGCGGGATGATGTATTACGGAACGAGTAAAGAGACTTCCCGGTAACGAGATTGAACTAGGTATTGGATACCGACGATCGAATCTCGGGTAAGTAACATACCGATGACAAAGGGAACAATGTATGTTGTTATGCGGTCTGACCGATAAAGATCTTCGTAGAATATGTAGGAGCCAATATGGGCATCCAGGTCCCGCTATTGGTTATTGACCGGAGACGTGTCTCGGTCATGTCTACATTGTTCTCGAATGGTAGGGTCCGCACGCTTAACGTTATGATGACAGTTATTATGAGTTTATGCATTTTGATGTACTGAAGATTGTTCGGAGTCCCGGATGTGATCATGGACATGACGAGGAATCTCGAAATGGTCGAGACATAAAGATTGATATATTGGAAGCCTATTTTTGGATATCGGAAGTGTTCCGGGTGAAATCGGGATTTTACCGGAGTACCGGGAGGTTACCGGAACCCCCCGGGAGCTATATGGGCCTTAGTGGGCTTTAGTGGAAAGGAGAAAGGGGCAGCCCAAGGTGGGCCGCGCGCCTCGCCCCTCCCCTAGTCCTATTAGGACAAGGAGAGGTGGTGGCCCCCTCTCTCTCTTTCCCCCCCTCGAGGAATCCTATTCCAACTAGGATTGGGGGGGGGGGAATCCTACTCCCAAAGGGAGTAGGACTCCCTTGGCGCGCCCTCCTTGGCCGGCCGCCCCCTCCCCCTTGGCTCCTTTATATACGGAGGCAGGGGGGCACCCTAGGACACACAAGTTGATCCTTGAGATCGTTCCTTAGCCGTGTGCGGTGCCCCCTGCCACCATATTCCACCTCGATCATATTTTAGCGGTGCTTAGGCGAAGCCCTGCGAAGGTAGAACATCAAGATCGTCACCACGCCGTCGTGCTGACGGAACTCCTCTCCGACGCTTTGCTGATCGGAGCCCGGGGATTGTCATCGAGCTGTACGTGTGCTAAGAACTCGGAGGTGCCGGAGTAACGGTGCTTGGATCGGTCGGATCGGGAAGACGTACGACTACTTCCTCTACGTTGCGTCAACGCTTCCGCAGTCGGTTTGCGTGGGTACATAGACAACACTCTCCCCTCTCGTTGCTATACATCACCATGATCTTGCGTGTGCGTAGGAATATTTTTGAAATTACTGCGTTCCCCAAGACCCCCTGCCTCCGTATATAAAGGAGCCAAGGGGGAGGGGGCGGCCGGCCAAGGAGGGCGCGCCAAGGGAGTCCTACTCCCTCTGCGAGTAGGATTCCCCCCCCCCCCCAATCCTAGTTGGAATAGGATTCCTCGAGGGGGGAAAGAGAGAGAGGGGGCCGGGCACCTCTCCTTGTCCTAATAGGACTAGGGGAGGGGGGAGGCGCGCGGCCCACCTTGGGCTGCCCCTTTCTCCTTTCCACTAAAGCCCACTAAGGCCCATATAGCTCCCGGGGTGTTCCGGTAACCTCCCGGTACTCCGGTAAAATCCCGATTTCACCCGGAACACTTCCGATATCCAAACATAGGCTTCCAATATATCAATCTTTATGTCTCGACCATTTCAAGACTCCTCGTCATGTCCATGATCACATCCGGGACTCCGAACAATCTTTGGTAGATCAAAATGCATAAACTCATAATAACTGTCATCGTAACGTTAAGCGTGCGGACCCTACGGTTCGAGAACAATGTAGACATGACCGAGACACGTCTCCGGTCAATAACCAATAGCGGGACCTGGATGCCCATATTGGCTCCTACATATTCTACGAAGATCTTTATCGGTCAGACCGCATAACACATACGTTGTTCCCTTTGTCATCGGTATGTTACTTACCCGAGATTCGATCGTCGGTATCCAATACCTAGTTCAATCTCGTTACCGGCAAGTCTCTTTACTCGTTCCGTAATACATCATTCCGCAACTAACTCATTAGTTGCAATGCTTGCAGGCTTATGTTGATGTGCATTACCGAGAGGGCCCAGAGATACCTCTCCGACAATCGGAGTGACAAATCCTATTCTTGAAATACGCCAACCCAACATCTACCATTGGAGACACCTGTAGAGCTCCTTTATAATCACCCAGTTACGTTGTGACGTTTGGTAGCACACAAAGTGTTCCTCCGGCAAACGGGAGTTGCATAATCTCATAGTCATAGGAACATGTATAAGTCATGAAGAAAGCAATAGCAACATACTAAACGATCGGGTGCTAAGCTAATGGAATGGGTCATGTCAATCAGATCATTCAACTTATGATGTGACCTCGTTAATCAAATAACAACACTTTTTTCATGGTTAGGAAACATAACCATCTTTGATCAACGAGCTAGTCAAGTAGAGGCATACTAGTGACACTAAGTTTGTCTATGTATTCACACATGTATTATGTTTCCGGTTAATACAATTCTAGCATGAATAATAAACATTTATCATGATATAAGGAAATAAATAATAACTTTATTATTGCCTCTATGGCATATTTCCTTAAGTCTCCCACTTGCACTAGAGTCAATAATCTAGATTACACAGTAATGATTCTAACACCCATGGAGCCTTGGTGCTGATCATGTTTTGCTCGTGGAAGAGGCTTAGTCAACGGGTCTGCAACATTCAGATTCGTATGTATCTTGCAAATTTCTATGTCTCCCACCTGGACTAGATCCCGGATGGAATTGAAGCGTCTCTTGATGTGCTTGGTCCTCTTGTGAAATCTGGATTCCTTTGCCAAGGCAATTGCACCAGTATTGTCACAAAAGATTTTCATTGGACCCGATGCACTAGGTATGACACCTAGATCGGATATGAACTCCTTCATCCAGACTCCTTCGTTCGCTGCTTCCGAAGCAGCTATGTACTCCGCTTCACATGTAGATCCCGCCATGACGCTTTGTTTAGAACTACACCAACTGACAGCTCCACCGTTTAATGTAAACACGTATCCGGTTTGCGATTTAGAATCGTCCGGATCAGTGTCAAAGCTTGCATCAACGTAACCTCTTACGGTGAGCTCTTTGTCACCTCCATATACGAGAAACATATCCTTAGTCCTTTTCAGGTATTTCCGGATGTTCTTGACCGCTGCCTAGTGATCCACTCCTGGATTACTTTGGTACCTCCTTGCTAAGCTTATAGCAAGTCACACATCAGGTCTGGTACACAGCATTGCATACATGATAGAGCCTATTGCTGAAGCATAGGGAACATCTTTCATTTTCTCTCTATCTTCTGCAGTGGTCGGGCATTGAGTCTGACTCAACTTCACACCTTGTAACACAGGCAAGAACCCTTTCTTTGCTTGATCCATTTTGAACTTCTTCAAAATCTGGTCAAGGTATGTGCTTTGTGAAAGTCCAACTAAGCGCCTTGATCTATCTCTATAGATCTTTATGCCTAATATGTAAGCAGCTTCACCAAGGTCTTTCATTGAAAAACTCTTATTCAAGTATCCCTTTATGCTATCCAGAAATTCTATATCATTTCCAATCAGTAATATGTCATCCACATATAATATCACAAAAGCTACAGAGCTCCCACTCACTTTCTTGTAAATACAGGCTTCTCCGAAAGTCTGTATAAAACCAAATGCTTTGATCACACTATCAAAGCGTTTATTCCAACTCCGAGAGGCTTGCACCAGTCCATAAATGGATCGCTGAAGCTTGCACACTTTGTTAGCTCCCTTTGGATCGACAAAACCTTCCGGTTGCATCATATACAACTCTTCTTCTAGAAATCCATTCAGGAATGCAGTTTTGACATGCATCTGCCAAATTTCATAATCATAAAATGCGGCAATCGCTAACATGATTCGGACAGACTTAAGCATCGCTACGGGTGAGAAAGTCTCATCGTAGTCAACCCCTTGAACTTGTCGAAAACCTTTTGCGACAAGTCGAGCTTTGTAGACAGTAACATTACCATCAGCGTCAGTCTTCTTCTTGAAGATCCATTTATTCTCAATTGCTTGCCGATCATCGGGCAAGTCAACCAAAGTCCATACTTTGTTCTCATACATGGATCCCTGAAGGAAATATGCCCTAGAGGCAATAATAAAGTTATTATTTATTTCCTTATTTCATGATAAATGTTTATTATTCATGCTAGAATTGTATTAACCGGAAACATAATACATGTGTGAATACATAGACAAACAGAGTGTCACCAGTATGCCTCTACTTGACTAGCTCGTTAATCAAAGATGGTTATGTTTCCTAACCATGGACAAAGAGTTGTTATTTGATTAACGGGATCACATCATTAGGTGAATGATCTGATTGACATGACCCATTCCATTAGCTTAGCACCCGATCGTTTAGTATGTTGCTATTGCTTTCTTCATGACTTATACATGTTCCTATGACTATGAGATTATGCAACTCCCGTTTGCCGGAGGAACACTTTGTGTGCTACCAAACGTCACAACATAACTGGGTGATTATAAAGGTGCTCTACAGGTGTCTCCAAAGGTACATGTTGGGTTGGCGTATTTCGAGATTAGGATTTGTCACTCCGATTGTCAGAGAGGTATCTCTGGGCCCTCTCGGTAATGCACATCACTTAAGCCTTGCAAGCATTGCAACTAATGAGTTAATTGCGGGATGATGTATTACGGAACGAGTAAAGAGACTTGCCGGTAACGAGATTGAACTAGGTATTGGATACCGACGATCGAATCTCGGGCAAGTAACATACCAATGACAAAGGGAACAACGTATGTTGTTATGCGGTCTGACCGATAAAGATCTTCGTAGAATATGTAGGAGCCAATATGGGCATCCAGGTCCCGCTATTGGTTATTGACCGGATATGTGTCTCGGTCATGTCTACATTGTTCTCGAACCGTAGGGTCCGCACGCTTAAGGTTTCGATGACAGTTATATTATGAGTTTATGAGTTTTGATGTACCGAAGGAGTTCGGAGTCCCGGATGAGATCAGGGACATGACGAGGAGTCTCGAAATGGTCGAGACGTAAAGATCGATATATTGGACGACTATATTCGGACTTTGGAAAGGTTCCGAGTGATTCGGGTATTTTTCGGAGTACCGGAGAGTTACGGGAATTCGCCGAGAGAAGTATTGGGCCTTATTGGGCCATACGGGAAAGAGAGAGGGGCTGCCTAGGGCAGGCCGCGCGCCCTCCCAAGGCCTAGTCCGAATTGGACTAGGGGGAGGGGCTGCACCCCTTCCTTGTTTCCTACTCCTACTACATGGAAGGACTCCTAGTTGGACTAGGAAAGGGGGAATCCTACTCCCGGTGGGAGTAGGACTCCCCTAGGGCGCGCCATAGAGAGGGCCGGCCCTCCCCTCCTCCACTCCTTTATATACGGGGGCAGGGGGCACCCCAAAGACACACAAGTTGATCCTCGTGATCGTTCCTTAACCGTGTGCGGTGCCCCCCTCCATCATATTCCACCTCGGTCATATCATAGCGGTGCTTAGGCGAAGCCCTGCGACGGTAGAACATCAAGATCATCACCACGCCGTCGTGCTGATGGAACTCCTCCCCGATGCTTTGCTGGATCGGAGCCCGGGGATCGTCATCGAGCTGTACGTGTGCTAAGAACTCGGAGGTGCCGGAGTAACAGTTCTTGGATCGGTCGGATCGGGAAAACGTACGACTACTTCCTCTACGTTGTGTGATCGCTTCCGCAGTCGGTCTGCGTTGGTACGTAGACAACACTCTCCCCTCTCGTTGCTTTGCATCACCATGATCTTGCGTGTGTGTAGGAAATTTTTGAAATTACTACGTTCCCCAACAGTGGCATCCGAGCCTAGGTTTTATGGTTTGATGTTATATGCACGAGTAGAACACAAGTGAGTTGTGGGCGATATAAGTCATACTGCCTACCAGCATATCATACTTTGGTTCGGCGGTATTGTTTGATGAAGCGGCCCGGACCGACATTACGCGTACGCTTACGCGAGACCGGTTTCCCCGACGTGCTTTGCACATAGGTGACTTGCGGGTGACTGTTTCTCCAACTTTAGTTGAACCGAGTGTGGCTACGCCCGGTCCTTGCGAAGGTTAAAATGGAGTCAAATTGACAAATTATCGTTGTGGTTTTGATGCGTAGGTGATATTGGTTCTTGCTTAAGCCCATAGCAGCCACGTAAAACTTGCAGCAACGAAGTAGAGGACGTCTAACTTGTTTTTGCAGGGCATGTTGTGATATGATATGGTCAAAACGTGATGAGATATAAGTTGTTGTATGAGATGATCATGTTTTGTTGAAGTTATCGGCAACTGGCAAAAGCCTTATGGTTGTCTCTTTATTGCATAAGATGCAAGCGCCAAATAATTGCTTTACTTTATGGCTATGCAATAGCAATAGTTGCAAGAGCAATAGTTGGCGAGACGACCATGTGACGACACATTGATATAGATCAAGATGATGGAGATCATGGTGTCATGCCGGTGACGATATAGATCATGACAATACTTTGGAGATGGAGATCAAAGAAGCAAGATGATGATGGCCATATCATGTCACATATTTTGATTGCACATGATGTTTATCTTTTATACATCTTATTTTGCTTAGTTTGACGGTAGCATTTTAAGATGATCTCTCACTAATTATCAAGAAGTGTTCTCCCTGAGTATGCACCGTTGCCAAAGTTCGTCGTGCCCAGACACCATGTGATGATCGGGTGTGATAAGCTCTACGTCCATCTACAACGGGTGCAAGCCAGTTTTGCACACGCGGAATACTCAGGTTAAACTTGACGAGCCTAGCATATGCAGATATGGCCTCGGAACACGGAGACCAAAAGGTCGAGCGTGAATCATATAGTAGATATGATCAACATAGTGATGTTCACCATTGAAAACTACTCCATCTCACGTGATGATCGGTTATGGTTTAGGTGATATGGATCACGTAATCACTTAGAAGATTAGAGGGATGTCTATCTAAGTGGGAGTTCTTAAGTAATATGATTAATTTAACTTAAATTTATCATGAACTTAGTCCTGGTAGTATTTTTCAAATTATGTTGTAGATCAATAGCTTGCGTTGTTGCTTTCATATGTTTATTTTTGATATGTTCCTAGAGAAAAATTGTGTTGAAAGATGTTAGTAGCAATGATGCGGATTGGATCCGTGATCTGAGGTTTATCCTCATTGCTGCATAGAAGAATTATGTCCTTGATGCACCGCTAGGTGACAGACCTATTGCAGGAGCAGATGCAGACGTTATGAACGTTTGGCTAGCTCAATATGATGACTACTTGATAGTTTAGTGCACCATGCTTAACGGCTTAGAATCGGGACTTCAAAAACGTTTTGAACGTCATGGACCATATGAGATGTTCCAGGAATTGAAGTTAATATTTCAAGCAAATACCCGAGTTGAGAGATATGAAGTCTCCAACAAGTTCTATAGCTAAAAGATGGAGGAGAATCGCTCAACTAGTGAGCATGTGCTCAGATTGTCTAGGTACTACAATCGCTTGAATCAAGTGGGAGTTAATCTTCCAGATAAAATAGTGATTGACAGAATTCTCTAGTCACCATCACCAAGTTAGTAGAACTTCGTGATGAACTATAATATGCAAGGGATGACTAAAGTGATTCCCAAGCTCTTCATAATGTTGAAATCGACGAAGGTAGAAATCAAGAAAGAGCATCAAGTGTTGATGGTAGACAAGACCACTAGTTTCAATAAAAGGGAAAAGGGAAGAAGGGGAACTTCAAGAAGAACGGCAAGCAAGTTGCTGCTCAAGTGAAGAAGCCCAAGTCTGGTCCTAAGCCTGAGACTAAGTGTTTTTACTGCAAAGGGACTGGTCACTGGAAGCGGAACTACCCCAAGTGATTGGCAGATAAGAAGGATGGCAAAGTGAACATAAGTATATTTGATATGCATGTTATTGATGTGTACTTTACTAGTGTTTATAGCAACCCCTCAGTATTTGATACTAGTTCAGTTGCTAAGATTAGTAACTCGAAACGGGAGTTGCAGAATAAACAGAGACTAGTTAAGGGTGAAGTGACGATGTGTGTTGGAAGTGGTTCCAAGATTGATATGATCATCATCGCACACTCCCCTATACTTTCGGGATTAGTGTTGAGCATGAATATGATTTGATCATGTTTATTGCAATACGGTTATTCATTAAAGTCAGAGAATAATTGTTGTTCTGTTTACATGAATAAAACCTTCGATGGTCATACACCCAATGAAACAAGTTCATTGGATCGCGATCGTAGTAATACACATATTCATAATATTGAAACCAAAAGATGCGAAGTTAATAATGATAGTGCAACTTATTTGTAGCACTGCCGTTTAGGTCATATTGGTGTAAAGCGCATGAAGAAACTCCATGCTGATGGGATTTTGGAATCACTTGATTATGAATCACTTGATGCTTGCGAACCATGCCTCATGGGCAAGATGACTAAGACTCCGTTCTCCGGAGCGAGCAACTGACTTATTGGAAATAATACATACTAATGTATGCGGTCCGATGAGTGTTAAGGCTCACGGCAAGTATCGTTATTTTCTGAACTTCACAGATGATTTGAGCAGATATGGGTATATCTACTTGATGAAACATAAGTCTGAAACATTTGAAAAGTTCAAAGAATTTCAGAGTGAAGTAGAAAATCATCGTGACAAGAAAATAAAGTTTCTACGATCTGATCGCGGAGACAAATATTTGAGTTACGAGTTTGGTCTTCAATTAAAACAATGTGGAATAGTTTCACAAACTCATGCCACATGGAACACCACAGCATAATGGTGTGTCCGAACGTCATAACCGTACTTTATTGGATATAGTGCAATCTATGATGTCTCTTACCGATCTACCACTATCGTTTTGGGGTTATGCATTAGAGATAGCTGCATTCACGTTAAGTAGGGCACCATCTAAATCCGTTGATACGACACCATGTGAACTATGGTTTGGCAAGAAACCTAAGCTGTCGTTTCTTAAAGTTTGGGGTTCCGATGCTTATATGAAAAAGTTTCATCCTGATAAGCTCAAACTCAAATCGGAGAAGTGCGTCCTCATAGGATATCCAAAGGAAACTATTAGATACACCTTCTATCACAGATCCGAAGGCAAGACTTTTGTTGCTAAATTCGGAAACTTTCTGGAGAAGGTGTTTCTCTCGAAAAAAGTGAGTGGGAGGAAAGTAGAACTTGACGAGGTAACTGTACCTGCTCCCTTATTGGAAAGTAGTACATCACAGAAAACTGTTTCTGTGACACCTACACCAGTTAGTGAGGAAGCTAATGATGATGATCATGAAACTTCAGAACAAGATACTACTGAACCTCGTAGATCAACCAGAGTAAGATCCGCGCCAGAGTGGTATGGTAATCCTGTTCTGGAAGTCATGCTACTAGATCATGATGAACCTACGAACTATGAAGAAGCGATGGTGAGCCCAGATTCTGCAAAGTGGCTTGAAGCCATGAAATCTGAGATATGATCCATGTATGAGAACAAAGTATGGACTTTGGTTGACTTGCCCGATGATCGGCAAGCCATAGAAAATAAATGGATCTTCAAGAGGAAGACGGACGCTGATAGTAGTGTTACTATCTACAAAGCTAGAATTGTCGCAAAAGGTTTTCGACAAGTTCAAGGTGTTGACTACGATGAGATTTTCTCACTCGTATCTATGCTTAAGTCTGTCCGAATCATGTTAGCAATTGCCGCATTTTATGAAATCTGGCAAATGGATAAACAAAACTGCATTCCTTAATGGATTTACTAAAGAAGAGTTGTATACGATGCAACTAGAAAGTTTTTGTCGATCCTAAAGGTGTTAACTAAATATGCAAGCTCCAGCGATCCATCTATGGACTGGTGCAAGAATCTCGGAGTTGGAATATACGCTTTGATGAGTTGATCAAAGCATATAGTTTTATACAGACTTGCAGTGAAGCCTGTATTTACAAGAAAGTGAGTGGGAGCACTACAACATTTCTGATAAGTATATGTGAATGACATATTGTTGATCGGAATAATGTAGAATTATTCTGCAAAGCATAAAGGAGTGTTTGAAAGGAGTTTTTTAAAGAAAGACCTCGGTGAAGCTGCTTACATATTGAGTATCAAGATCTATAGAGATAGATCAAGACACTTGATAAGTTTTTTCAATGAGTACATACCTTGACAAGATTTTGAAGTAGTTCAAAATGGAACAGTCAAAGAAAAGGTTTCTTGCCTGTGTTACAAGGTGTGAAGTTGAGTAAGACTCAAAGCCCGACCACGGCAGAAGATACAAAGAGAATGAAAGTCATTCCCTATGCCTCAGCCATAGGTTCTATAAAGTATGCCATGCTGTATACCAGATCTATTGTATGCCCTACCACTGAGTTTGGCAAGGGAGTATGATAGTGATCTAGGAGTAGATCACTGGACAGCGGTCAAAATTATCCTTAGTGGAATAAGGATATGTTTCTCGATTATGGAAGTGAAAAAAAGGTTCGTCGTAAAGGGTTACGCCGATGCAAGTTTTGACACTAATATAGATGACTCTAAGTCTCGGTCTAGATACATATTGAAAGTGGGAGCAATTAGCTAGAGTAGCTCCATGCAGAGCATTGTTGACTTAGGAATTTGCAAAATACATGCGGATCTGAATGTGGCAGACCCGTTGACTAAGATTCTCTCACAAGCAAAACATGATCACACCTTAGTACTCCTTGGGTGTTAATCACATAGCGATGTGACCTAGATTACTGAATCTAGTAAACCCTTTGGGTGTTGGTCACATGGCGATGTGAACTATGGGTGTTAATCACATGATGATGTGAACTATCGATGTTAATCACATGGTGATGTGATCTAGATTATTGACTCTAGTGCAAGTGGGAGACTGAAGGAAATATGCCCTAGAGGCAATAATAAAGTTATTATTTATTTCCTTATTTCATGATAAATGCTTATTATTCATGCTAGAATTGTATTAACCGGAAACATAATACATGTGTGAATACATAGACAAACAGAGTGTCACTAGTATGCCTCTACTTGACTAGCTCGTTAATCAAAGATGGTTATGTTTCCTAACCATGGACAAAGAGTTGTTATTTGATTAACGGGATCACATCATAGGTGAATGATGTATTGACTTGACCCATTCCATTAGCCTTAGCACTTGATCGTTTAGTTTGTTGCTATTGCTTTCTTCATGACTTATACATGTTCCTATGACTATGAGATTATGCAACTCCCGTTTGCCGGAGGAACACTTTGTGTGCTACCAAACGTCACAACGTAACTGGGTGATTATAAAGGTGCTCTACAGGTGTCTCCAAAGGTACATGTTGGGTTGGCGTATTTCGAGATTAGGATTTGTCACTCCGATTGTCGGAGAGGTATCTCTGGGCCCTCTCGGTAATGCACATCACTTAAGCCTTGCAAGCATTGCAACTAATGAGTTAGTTGCAGGATGATGTACTACGGAACGAGTAAAGAGACTTGCCGGTAACGAGATTGAACTAGGTATTGGATACCGACGATCGAATCTCGGGCAAGTAACATACCGATGACAAAGGGAACAACGTATGTTGTTATGCGGTCTGACCGATAAAGATCTTCGTAGAATATGTAGGAGCCAATATGGGCATCCAGGTCCCGCTATTGGTTATTGACCGGAGATGTGTCTCGGTCATGTCTACATTGTTCTCGAACCGTAGGGTCCGCACGCTTAAGATTTCGATGACAGTTATATTATGAGTTTATGAGTTTTGATGTACCGAAGGAGTTCGGAGTCCCGGATGAGATCGGGGACATGACGAGGAGTCTCGAAATGGTCGAGACGTAAAGATCGATATATTGGACGACTATATTCGGACTTCGGAAAGGTTCCGAGTGATTCGGGTATTTTTCGGAGTACCGGAGAGTTACGGGAATTCGCCGAGAGAAGTATTGGGCCTTATTGGGCCATACTGGAAAGAGAGAGGGGCTGCCTAGGGCAGGCCGCGTGCCCTCCCAAGGCCTAGTCCGAATTGGACTAGGGGGAGGGGCTGCACCCCTTCCTTGTTTCCTACTCCTACTACATGGAAGGACTCCTAGTTGGACTAGGAAAGGGGGAATCCTACTCCCGGTGGGAGTAGGACTCCCCTAGGGCGCGCCATAGAGAGGGCCGGCCCTCCCCTCCTCCACTCCTTTATATACGGGGGCAGGGGGCACCCCAAAGACACACAAGTTGATCCTCGTGATCGTTCCTTAGCCGTGTGCGGTGCCCCCCTCCACCATATTCCACCTCGGTCATATCATAGCGGTGCTTAGGCGAAGCCCTGCGACGGTAGAACATCAAGATCGTCACCACGCCGTCGTGCTGACGGAACTCCTCCCCGATGCTTTGCTGGATCGGAGCCCGGGGATCGTCATCGAGCTGTACGTGTGCTAAGAACTCGGAGGTGCTGGAGTAACGGTGCTTGAATCGGTCGGATCGGGAAAACGTACGACTACTTCCTCTACGTTGTGTGATCGCTTCCGCAGTCGGTCTGCATTGGTACGTAGACAACACTCTCCCCTCTCGTTGCTTTGCATCACCATGATCTTGCGTGTGTGTAGTAAATTTTTGAAATTACTACGTTCCCCAACAATCCCATCTCAGATTTCATGGCTTCAAGCCATTTTGCGGAATCTGGGCTCACCATCGCTTCTTCATAGTTCGTAGGTTCATCATGATCTAGCAGCATGATTTCCAGAACAGGATTACCGTACCACTCTGGTGCGGATCTCGCTCTGGTTGATCTACGAGGTTCAGTAGTATCTTGTCCTAAAGTTTCATGATCATCATCATTAGCTTCCTCACTAATTGGCATAGGTGTCGCAGAAACAGTTTTCTGTGATGTACTACTTTCCAATAAGGGAGCAGGTACAGTTACCTTGTCAAGTTCTACTTTCCTCCCACTCACTTCTTTCGAGAGAAACTCCTTCTCTAGAAAGGATCCATTCTTAGCAACGAATGTCTTGCCTTCGGATCTGTGATAGAAGGTGTACCCAACAGTCTCCTTTGGGTATCCTATGAAGACACATTTCTCCGATTTGGGCTCGAGCTTATCAGGTTGAAGCTTTTTCACATAAGCATCGCAGCCCCAAACTTTAAGAAACGACAACTTTGGTTTCTTGCCAAACCATAGTTCATAAGGCGTCGTCTCAACGGATTTTGATGGTGCCCTATTTAACGTGAATGCGGCCGTCTCTAAAGCATAACCCCAAAACGACAGTGGTAAATCAGTAAGAGACATCATAGATCGCACCATATCTAGTAAAGTACGATTACGACGTTCGGACACACCATTACGCTGTGGTGTTCCGGGTGGCGTGAGTTGCGAAACTATTTCGCATTGTTTCAAATGTACACCAAACTCGTAACTCAAATATTCTCCTCCACGATCAGATCGTAGAAACTTTATTTTCTTGTTACGATGATTTTCAACTTCACTCTGAAATTCTTTGAACTTTTCAAATGTTTCAGACTTGTGTTTTATTAAGTAGATATACCCATATCTGCTTAAGTCATCTGTGAAGGTGAGAAAATAACGATATCCGCCACGAGCCTCAATATTCATCGGACCACATACATCGGTATGTATGATTTCCAATAAATCTGTTGCTCTCTCCATAGTACCGGAGAACGGCGTTTTAGTCATCTTGCCCATGAGGCACGGTTCGCAAGTACCAAGTGATTCATAATCAAGTGGTTCCAAAAGTCCATCAGTATGGAGTTTCTTCATACGCTTTATACCGATATGACCTAAACGGCAGTGCCACAAATAAGTTGCACTATCATTATCAACTTTGCATCTTTTGGCTTCAACATTATGAATATGTGTGTTACTACTATCGAGATTCATCAAAAATAGACCACTCTTCAAAGGTGCATGACCATAAAAGATATTACTCATATAAATAGAACAACCATTATTCTCTGATTTAAATGAATAACCGTCTCGCATCAAACAAGATCCAGATATAATGTTCATGCTCAACGCTGGCACCAAATAACAATTATTTAGGTCTAATATTAATCCCGAAGGTAGATGTAGAGGTAGCGTGCCGACCGCGATCACATCGACTTTGGAACCGTTTCCCAGGCGCATCGTCACCTCGTCCTTTGCCAGTGTTCTCTTAATCCGTAGTCCCTGTTTCGAGTTGCAAATATTAGCAACTGAACCAGTATCAAATACCCAGGTGCTACTACGAGCTCTAGTAAGGTACACATCAATAACATGTATATCACATATACCTTTGTTCACCTTGCCATCCTTCTTATCCGCCAAATACTTGGGGCAGTTCCGCTTCCAGTGACCAGTCTTCTTGCAGTAGAAGCACTCAGTTTCAGGCTTAGGTCCAGACTTGGGTTTCTTCTCCTAAGCAGCAACTTGCTTGCCATTCTTCTTGAAGTTCCCCTTCTTCTTCCCTTTGCCCTTTTTCTTGAAACTAGTGGTCTTGTTAACCATCAACACTTGATGCTCCTTCTTGATTTCTACCTCCGCAGCTTTTAGCATTGCGAAGAGCTCGGGAATAGTCTTGTTCATCCCTTGCATATTATAGTTCATCACGAAGCTCTTGTAGCTCGGTGGCAGTGATTGGAGAATTCTGTCAATGACGCAATCATCTGGAAGATTAACTCCCATCTGAATCAAGTGATTATTATACCCAGACATTTTGAGTATATGCTCACTGACAGAACTGTTCTCCTCCATCTTGCAGCTATAGAACTTATTGGAGACTTCATATCTCTCAATCCGGGCATTTGCTTGAAATATTAACTTCAACTCCTGGAACATCTCATATGCTCCATGACGTTCAAAACGTCGTTGAAGTCCCGATTCTAAGCCGTAAAGCATGGCACACTGAACTATCGAGTAGTCATCAGCTTTGCTCTGCCAGACGTTCATAACATCTGGTGTTGCTCCAGCAGCAGGCCTGGCACCTAGCGGTGCTTCCAGGACGTAATTCTTCTGAGCAGCAATGAGGATAATCCTCAAGTTACGGACCCAGTCCGTGTAATTGCTACCATCATCTTTCAACTTTGCTTTCTCAAGGAACGCATTAAAATTCAACGGAACAACAGCACGAGCCATCTATCTACAATCAACATAAACAAGCAAGATACTATCAGGTACTAAGTTCATGATAAGTTTAAGTTCAATTAATCAGATTACTTAAGAACTCCCACTTAGATAGACATCCCTCTAATCCTCTAAGTGATCACGTGATCCAAATCAACTAAACCATAACCGATCATCACGTGAGATGGAGTAGTTTTCAATGGTGAACATCGTTATGTTGATCATATCTACTATATGATTCACGCTCGACCTTTCGGTCTCCGTGTTCCGAGGCCATTTCTGCATATGCTAGGCTCGTCAAGTTTAACCTGAGTATTCTGCGTGTGCAAAAACTGGCTTGCACCCGTTGTAGATGGACGTAGAGCTTATCACACCCGATCATCACGTGGTGTCTGGGCACGACGAACTTTGGCAACGGTGCATACTCAGGGAGAACACTTCTTGATAATTTAGTGAGAGATCATCTTATAATGCTACCGTCAATCAAAGCAAGATAAGATGCATAAAAAGATAAACATCACAAGCAATCAATATAAGTGATATGATATGGCCATCATCATCTTGCGCTTGTGATCTCCATCTCCGAAGCACCGTCATGATCACCATCGTCACCGGCGCGACACCTTGATCTCCATCGTAGCATCGTTGTCGTCTCGCCAATCTTATGCTTCCACGACTATCGCTACCGCTTAGTGATAAAGTAAAGCATTACATCGCGATTGCATTGCATACAATAAAGCGACAACCATATGGCTCCTGCCAGTTGCCGATAACTCGGTTACAAAACATGATCATCTCATACAACAAAATTCATCATCATGCCTTGACCATATCACATCACAACATGCCCTGCAAAAACAAGTTAGACGTCCTCTACTTTGTTGTTGCATGTTTTACGTGGCTGCTACGGGCTTAAGCAAGAACCAATCTCACCTACGCATCAAAACCACAACGATAGTTTGTCAATTTGACTCCGTTTTAACCTTTGCAAGGACCGGGCATAGCCATACTCGGTTCAACTAAAGTTGGAGAGACAGTCGCCCGCAAGCCACCTATGTGCAAAGCACGTCGGGGGAACCGGTCTCGCGTAAGCGTACGCGTAATGTTGGTCCGGGTCGTCTCGTCCAACAATACCGCTGAACCAAAGTATGAAATGCTGGTAGGCAGTATGACTTATATCGCCCACAACTCACTTGTGTTCTACTCGTGCATATAACATCAACATATAAAACCAGGCTCGGATGCCACTGTTGGGGAACGCAGTAATTTCAAAAAATTTCCTACGCACACGCAAGATCATGGTGATGCATAGCAACGAGAGGGGAGAGTGTTGTCTACGTACCCACGCAGACCGACTGCGGAAGCGTTGATGCAACGTAGAGGAAGTAGTCGTACGTCTTCCCGATCCGACCGATCCAAGCACCGTTACTCCGGCACCTCCGAGTTCTTAGCACACATACAGCTCGATGACAATCCCCGGGCTCCGATCCAGCAAAGCGTCGGGGAGGAGTTCCGTCATCACGACGGCGTGGTGACGATCTTGATGTTCTACCATCGCAGGGCTTCGCCTAAGCATCGCTACAATATGATCGAGGTGGAATATGGTGGCAGGGGGCACCGCACACGGCTAAGGAACGATCTCAAGGATCAACTTGTGTGTCCTAGGGTGCCCCCTGCCTCCGTATATAAAGGAGCCAAGGGGGAGGGGGCGGCCGGCCAAGGAGGGTGCGCCAAGGGAGTCCTACTCCCTCTGGGAGTAGGACCCCCCCCCCCAATCCTAGTTGGAATAGGATTCCTCGAGGGGGGAAAGAGAGAGAGGGGGCCGACCACCTCTCCTTGTCCTAATAGGACTAGGGGAGGGGGGAGGCGCGCGGCCCACCTTGGGCTGCCCTTTCTCCTTTCCACTAAAGCCCACTAAGGCCCATATAGCTCCCGGGGGGTTCCGATAACCTCCCGGTACTCCGGTAAAATCCCGATTTCACCCGGAACACTTCCGATAT
This sequence comes from Triticum urartu, assembly GCF_003073215.2. Classification (NCBI taxonomy): domain Eukaryota; kingdom Viridiplantae; phylum Streptophyta; class Magnoliopsida; order Poales; family Poaceae; genus Triticum; species Triticum urartu. The sequence continues at coordinate 684,332,302 of NC_053028.1, forward strand.
CCAAACATAGGCTTCCAATATATCAATCTTTATGTCTCGACCATTTCGAGACTCCTTGTCATGTCCATGATCACATCCGGGACTCCGAACAATCTTCGGTACATCAAAATGCATAAACTCATAATAACTGTCATCGTAACGTTAAGCGTGCGGACCCTACGGTTCGAGAACAATGTAGACATGACCGAGACACGTCTCCGGTCAATAACCAATAGCGGGACCTGGATGCCCATATTGGCTCCTACATATTCTACGAAGATCTTTATCGGTCAGACCGCATAACAACATACGTTGTTCCCTTTGTCATCGGTATGTTACTTACCCGAGATTCGATCGTCGGTATCCAATACCTAGTTCAATCTCGTTACCGGCAAGTCTCTTTACTCGTTCCGTAATACATCATTCCGCAACTAACTCATTAGTTGCAATGCTTGCAAGGCTTATGTGATGTGCATTACCGAGAGGGCCCAGAGATACCTCTCCGACAATCGGAGTGACAAATCCTATTCTTGAAATACGCCAACCCAACATCTACCATTGGAGACACCTGTAGAGCTCCTTTATAATCACCCAGTTACGTTGTGACGTTTGGTAGCACACAAAGTGTTCCTTCGGCAAACGGGAGTTGCATAATCTCATAGTCATAGGAACATGCATAAGTCATGAAGAAAGCAATAGCAACATACTAAACGATCGGGTGCTAAGCTAATGGAATGGGTCATGTCAATCAGATCATTCAACTTATGATGTGACCTCGTTAATCAAATAGCAACACTTTGTTCATGGTTAGGAAACATAACCATCTTTGATCAACGAGCTAGTCAAGTAGAGGCATACTAGTGACACTAAGTTTGTCTATGTATTCACACATGTATTATGTTTCCGGTTAATACAATTCTAGCATGAATAATAAACATTTATCATGATATAAGGAAATAAATAATAACTTTATTATTGCCTCTAGGGCATATTTCCTTCAGCTCATGCTAGGGAGACCTTATTTAGAACATCGGTATGGCCGTCAATGAGATGATGCCATGGGAAATTAAAAAAACACATCCCAAACTAAAGAGCTGAAGCAGGGAGCCAAGGTCACCTGTATCCTCGTGTTGTTGGTGCAGAAGGCTCCAGGTCCTCGCCGCTGAGAAAAGGAGGAAAACAATTGTCTCCCTTATCGCCTTTCAAGCCGCGGAGAAAAGGAGGAGAACAGTTATCTCCCTTATTGCCTTTCGATTGAACGAGCGGTGGTTGAAGATGTCATATGTGATCCAAAGGACTTTGACAGGCAGCATATGGACTTAGGTCAACACGCACGATATGATACAAAACCTACAAATATACAACCCAACTGACCAGAGGATTTGTTGTCAACAATAACAAGCAACCGGCGCCAGCTCCATGCTGCTTACAGTATAGTGCTTTAGTGCTTGTCTTGCGTTGGCCACTTGTTAGATTTCCCTTGTTATAATTAGTCTAACTAGGTTTCAGAGAGGTCACTTGATAAATACAGAGTACATCAGTTAGCATTACCGCGGGTGTTGAGTGATACGAACCCTTAATTTCATTGTGACAATCTTATAGTCATGGAACAACCACACCACTGCTTAGCATCAAAGGAAGAAAAACAAAGACATTATCACTGCAAAGTGAAGCCCTGTAGATTGTCATGTGTGTCTTTTAAGCAAGCAAAGCGATCACAGGTGGGAGAAATGCACACTATTGAAATCTGTTAGGAGCTAGGGTCCGGGCTCCTCTAGGTCGTAGGTGGTAGGGAAAGGAGGGAGCGGGGCGTGGGCTAGAACGCGGCGGCCGGCGGCGAGGCGCCGTCCTTGCGGCTGGGTGGCGGCGGCGCAGGAGAGAGAGAGGCTAGGGTTTAGGGTTCCGGCTCCTCTGGGAGCCGGGCAATAGAATAGTCTTATTGCTTAATCCTCAAAATAGTCTTACAACTTGTATATATAATCGTAATCTGAAAATAAACTAAGATAACTTGGGCCTTAAGCCTGCCCAGTGGGCCCTCGGTGGCCATAGACCTGGCCGGTCATAACATCTCTCCCCGCCTGCGCAAACAGCTCGTCCTCGAGCTGAAAGTCGGGGTAGTGCTGGCGGAACTCCTCGCGTTGCTCCCAAGTAGCGTCCTCCTCTGGTAGTCCAGCCCACCGAATCAACACGTACCAGGAGCCTCGGCGTAGCTGAGCCTTCAGCGCCTTCTCCGGTGCAGGAAGGAGACGCCCGTCCGCGAGTGGCGGAAGCGCCGGTGGTGCCGCGGGTGGATCGCCGCGAAAAGGCTTGAGCAGCCCGACATGGAAGACATCATGGATCCGTGCACCTGCTGGAAGCTGAAGACGGTACGCCACTTTGCCAATGCGTTCCAGGATAGCAAAGGGACTGGCATAGCGAGGACCGAGCTTCTTCCTCGCACGGGGGTCCAACGACTGTGTAGAGCGATGAAGTAGACGCAGCCAGACCCAATCACCCACCGCGAACTCCGCCTGATGATGGTGGCCATCATAGTATCGTTTGGCCAACTGCTGGGCCTGGAGGAGTCGTTGCTGGACCTCCGCGAGCATCTCATCACGGCTCCTCAAAAGAGCCCCGGCTGCCTCGGTCCACGCCGAGGCTGGATCAACCGGCAGAATCGGCGGGGCGGCCGGCCATACACCACCTCAAAGGGCGTAGCACGGAGGGCGGAGTGGTAAGAGGTGTTGTAGCAGTACTCCGCCCACGAGAGCCAGTCCACCCATGCGCGAGGGCGATCACCTGTAACACAACGCAAATACATGGCAATCACCTTGTTAACGATCTCAGACTGGCCGTCTGTCTGAGGGTGGAAGGCGGTACTCAGGCGGAGCTTCACGCCTGCCAGTCGGAAGAGGTCGCGCCATACATGACCCGTGAACACAGGATCTCGATCACTGACGATCGAAGAAGGGAACCCATGGAGACGGACAATGCCATCGAAGAAGGCCCGCGCGACAGATGCCGCTGAATATGGATGGCCAAGGGCGATGAAATGAGCATACTTGGAGAAGCGGTCGACCACCGTGAGAATGACGGACTTGCCGCCCACCTTGGGAAGGCCCTCGATGAAGTCCATGGAGATGTCCGCCCAAACCTGAGATGGGACCTCCAAGGGCTGAAGCATACCAGCTGGTCGCAGGGTCTCCGTTTTGTTGCGCTGGCACGTCACACAAGACCGTACCCAGTCGCGGACCAGGGCACGATCACCTAGAATGTAGAAGTCGGCGCAGAGGCGATGTAGCGTCTTCTGCATGCCCTCATGGCCCGCCGAGTGGGCGAGACGCAGCACCTGCTGACGAAGATCGTCGTGGTCTGAAACGAAGACGCGGCGCTCGTGGAGAAGCAGGCCGTCGGCTAGACGCCACGGCTCCTCTAGCTCGCCCGCCGCCAGCTGCTGCTGCAGGAGGAGGGCATCGGCCGCGGCAGCGTTCGCCCGACGAATGTCGGTGTAGAGGGCGAAAGAGGGCCCGGTGATGATGCAGAAGGCAGCCCCTTCCGCCACACCATCGTCCACATCGGCGTCACACCAAGATAGGGCATCGGCGACGGTGTTGAGGCGACCCGGCCGGTACTCGACGGTAAAATCAAAGCCAAAGAGTTTACTGATCCACTGGTGCTGGGGAACCGTCGAGAGCCTCTGATCCAGCATGAACTTGAGGCTGTAGTGGTCCGTGCGGATCCGGAAGGAACGGCCCCAAAGATAGGGCCGCCAATGGCGTACTGCCTTCACCAAGCCAATGAGCTTATGCTCATACGCCGCCAATTTAAGATGGCGAGCAGCAAAGGGGCGGCTGAAGAAGGCGAGGGGTCCATTGCCCTGGTGCAGGACCGCACCAAACCCCGCACCGGAAGCGTCACAGTCGACGGTGAAGGGAGGGTCGAAGTCCGGCATCTGCAGTACGGGCCCCGTCGTGAGGGCCCCCTTGAGGGCCTCGAACGCTGAAGTGGCCTCCGTATCCCAAGAGAAGGCGTCGCGGCGGAGGAGACGCGTGAGCGGAGCCGCGATAAGGCCAAACTCCCGGATGAACATCCGGTAGTACCCGGCAAGACCAAGGAAGCCGCGAAGAGCCCGCGGAGACTGCAGAATGGGCCAGGCGGCGACGGCCACCACCTTGTCGGCGTCCATGGCCACACCCTCGGCCGAGATGACGTGGCCGAGGTAAGCGACCGAAGGTGTCCCGAACGAGCACTTCGAGCGCTTAAGATGAAGATGATGCGCCTGAAGCTCGTTGAAGACGATGGCCACATGCTGGAGGTGCTCTGCCCAAGAGGCGCTGTAGATAAGAATGTCATCAAAGAAAACGAGCACAAACCGACGTAAGTAGGGCCGGAGGACATCGTTCATCAAGGCCTGAAATGTCGTCGGGGCATTGGCGAGGCCAAAGGGCATCACCAAGAACTCGAAGTGGCCATGATGGGTCCGGAACGCCGTCTTGGCGATGTCGTCGGGATGCATGCGCACCTGATGATACCCCGACCGAAGGTCCAGTTTGGTGAAGAAGCGCGCACCATGTAGCTCATCCAGGAGTTCATCGACCACTGGAATAGGAAACTTATCCTTAAGTGTGAGAGCATTAAGGGCGCGGTAGTCGATGCAGATGCGCCAAGTGCCGTCCGACTTACGTACGAGGAGGACCGGCGCCGTAAAGGGTGATGTAGAGATACGGATAATGCCCGCGGAAAGCATGATGGCGCACTGCCACTCCAACTCGTCCTTCTGCAACTGAGGGTACCGGTAGGGCCGTACTGCCACCGGAGCCGAGCCCGGCAGGAGATGAATACGGTGGTCGTAGACCCGGGCCGGCAGAAGGCCCTGGGGTTCCGCAAAAAGATCACCGTGCTGCTGCAGGAGGTGATCCAGCAGCGGATGCTCGACCTCCGTGGTGGCCGCGGCTAGCTGGAGTGGGGGCGACGCCGGGTTGCTGCCAATGCCCTCCCACCGGATGCGGCGGCCGAGGCGCCAGAAGGTCATCGTCAGGGCGTCGAAGTCCCAAAGGATGGGACCGAGAGTCCGCAAAAAGTCGACGCCGAGGATGAAGTCGAAGCAGCCCAAGTCGATGCTGGCACATGTGATGGTGAAGTGCTCGTCGCTGATAGTAATGGGAACGTCCCAAGCGAGCCCATGGCATCGGAGGCGGTCGCCATTAGCGACGGTGACCCGCAGCTGCTCCCCTCCCGTCGGCTGTAGGGCAAGGCGCCGCATAGTAGCCTCCGGAAGGAAGTTATGTGTAGATCCCGTGTCTAAGAGAGCCACCAGAGTCTCGCCATGGATCGTGACCGGAATAAGCATAGTCCGCTCATTGCGGATGCCAGCCAATGCGTGGAGGGAGACGACAAGGGCCGTAGCCGGCGCGGGCGCGGTCGCCGGCGCGACCTCGGCGGCGGCTGGGTCGCCGAGTCCATCGTCGGTGGCAGCGTCCTCGGTCTCGTCGACTATCTCCAAGTAGAAGAGGCGTGGGCAGACATGGCCCGGGGCATAGGGCGCATCACAGTTAAAGCACAGCCCCAGGCGGCGGCGCTTGAGCTGCTCGGCCTGCGAGAGGCGCCGGAAGGGCCGCGTCGCGGCCGGAGTGGCCGTCGGTGAGGCGGCTGCAGAAGCTGGTGTGGCCGGCGGTGGTCGTGGAGGCACTCGGCTCCCCCGAGGTGGTGCGGGCCGTGTTAAGGCCTGGCCACGCTGCTCGAACGCCCGAGCGTAGTACATGGCCGTCTGCAGGTCCTGGGGTCCCTTCATCTCGACGTCCACGCGGATGTGGTCGGGAAGGCCGCCGACGAAGAGCTCAGCCCGCTGTAGTGCTGTCACCCCCGGTGCGTGACACGCCAGAGCCTGGAAGCGGTCGGTGAAATCCTGGACCGTGGAGGTGAAGGGTAGGCGGCCCAGCTCGGACAAGCGGCTGCCGCGCCGTGGTGGACCGAAGCGAAGGAGACACAGCTCGCGGAAACGATCCCAGGGGGGCATGCCGCCCTCGTCCTGCTCGAGGGCGTAGTACCATGTCTGGGCGGCACCCCGGAGGTGGTATGACGCGAGCCAAGTGCGCTTGGACGCGGGTGTGCGCTGCCCCCAGAAGAACTGATCACACTGGTTTAACCAGTTAAGAGGGTCCTCCGAGCCATCATACGTGGCAAAGTCAATCCGGGTAAAGCGAGGTGGTGTCGGGGTTGCGCCAGTGCCCACCGGTTCATCGATGCGAAGGGCCGAGGACGGCGCGCCGAACTGTAGCGTGGGCACCGCCGGTTCGCCGGCCTCCGTGTAGACCGGCGGTGGCGACGTTCCGGTGAGCCAAGCCGGAATCGAAGAGGGCGACGGTGGAAACCGCACCTGCTGGATCGGAAGCCCCCCGGAAGGGCCCTGACTCAGGCCGGCGGTAGGCGATGGACACGGCGTGGGGGCCGGCGCAGCCGGCGCGGAGGGGCCGGGGCAGACCAGACCGGCCACGGGGTTGGGGCGGACGCGGCCGATGCCGCGGGTGCTGGCGCGGGCCAGTGTGGCCAGGCCGGCGCTGGAGCGGCCGGCTGTTGTAGCGCCGGGTAGCCGCCGGCGAGCGCGGCCGGCACCGAGTACCACGGGAGCGTCGGAGCCCGGAGGGCGCATGCGGAGGGGGCGGCTGTGGCGGTCCGTATGGGCTGGCCAGGAAGAGCCGGATGCCCTGGACCGCGACGACCAAGTCGTTGAGGACCCCCGCCATGGCCTCCGGGGTGTAGTGGGCCGGTAGAGTTGATGGCGACGGCGGCGTAGTGGTGATGGGGGCCGGCGGATGGCCGGGTGACGCGCCAGGGATGAGGTCCAGCGACGCAGACGGGAGGACCAGCGACCCCGTGGCGAGGGGCGCTGACGCGGCGGCGGTGGTCACGGGCAGCGACGGCGATGGTGGTGAGGATGACATGGTCGAACCAGAGCTGACTGATACCAAGGTGTTAGGAGCTAGGGTTCGGACTCCTCTAGGTCGTAGGTGGTAGGGAAAGGAGGGAGCGAGGCGTGGGCTAGAACGCGGTGGCCGGCGGCGAGGCGCCGTCCTTGCGGCTGGGTGGCGGCGGCGCAGGAGAGAGAGGGGCTTGGGTTTAGGGTTCCGGCTCCTCTGGGAGCCGGGTAATAGAATAGTCTTATTGCTTAATCCTCAAAATAGTCTTACAACTTGTATATATAATCATAATCTGAAAATAAACTAAGATAACTAGGGCCTTAAGCCTGCCCAGTGGGCCCCCGGCGGCCATAGACCTGGCCGGTCATAACAAAATCACAAACCACTATGGACTCAAGAATGCTGGTCAGATTACAGCTCCGTCAAATCTGTCTCAAAAATGGTGATGCAGAACAAAATGTATTTCCGTTATGCTAAGTAATGGAAAGGGGTCAAAAAGCTCTGTCAAATCTGAAGAAAAAGGGACAAAAGATCAGAGAGAGAAAATTTCCCACCCAGTTTGTGCATATTCAAGATTTCACGAGGAACAAATTATCGTTACTTCTACTGGTCATCCGAACTTAGTGCCCCGAGGGCACCGTACAGCAGCAACAACAGAGAACCGAGTCCCTCCAGCTGCAGGTTGGTGCTGCTTATATTGTTCTTGCTTTCGTTATCAGTTGACCGTTTTGCCAATAGTCAGACTGTGTCTGTTATAGCAACTCTAACTAATAATTAAGAAAGAAAAATCTGACTTGAAAATACACAACAGCTAGCTTTTAACACAACTGTCGATTTAGAGGAGCTCATAGTTTCAATGCCACGTTCTTAGGCAGTGAAGGTCCACATTGATGTTACACTTAATTAATCGAAACATAGATATGACCACCGCCAGGTGAAGCAATGTAGATCGTGTTGTCTTGTAGCCAAGGCGATCACGTCCTAGAGAACTCCAAGCTATTGAAATCACTGTTACTTCGAATTAGCAATGCCGATCTGAACCTGAACAGATAAGATAAAAGTTTAGGCACCAAAGAAGAGTGTTGCAGAGTAGCATTGTCACATTGGTAGTATTAATCTCAACAGAATCTGAAATATGTGACTGCAAGCACTCGCTTCAGTGTGCTTAGATTGGAATTTGTAACAGAAGTTGGAATGCATAGCGAGACATAGACAAGTCACCACAAAGAAATGAGACGTGAAAAACTTCATAATTGGGACCTTCGTGTTGCAGGAGTTCATATACTACCTTAGTACTAGTATATATGCACCTATCAGTATAACAACCTTCTAACTTAAAAAGAAGAAAGAAACTGGAGGTATTGGCAGCGAGAACAAATATACTAGCTGTCATCTGATATTCTAGTACAGAGATAATGTACAAAAAGGAATGGAAAGAAAACTAGGTGCCCCCTCAAATTCATCTTTACAGAGAACTTGAGTTTCAGTAATTAATAGCATCATCACATTGGTAATATTGATTATTGATCTCAACTAAAATTCAGAACATGTACTCCAAAGACTCTCTTTAGTATGTCAGAATTGTAATTTGCAATAAAGATTGGAATACATGGCCAGACTGAGGCAAGTCAACATAAATAAATGAGTCATGAAAAAAACTTAAGTGGTAATTCCATGTTGCAGGACAGCAGCAGATTATATATTTCCTCCGTCCAGGTTTATTAGGCCCCCTCGTAATTTTGATCAAACTTTGACCATCTATATGATTTTACAAGTTTTAGAGTAGTTGGGCTTTTTTAGAACCGTTCGTTGATGTCGATCTAACGGCAGACAAATACGAAATACTGGGTAGTACTCCGATGAAAGTATGCGAAAGTACTAAAACAAGTGGGACCGGTACTCGTGACAAGGTGGGGACGCGTTTTAATCTAGGGGCAGTTTAGTCCTAGGAAAATTTGCACGCGCCGCCCCTCTCGTCGAATGCATAACCGCCGCCATGGTGCTACACATTCCACAATTACTCATCGGCGGCCATCTCCTCCCTCTCCTCCATGTCCACCGCAGTCATCTCCTCCTTCTTGCCGCTGCAACTTCGCTCCACTCAGGCAACCCCCCCACCCCCCCCCCCCCTTCGACGGCAGATCGAGCTGATGGCCGGCGGCGAGAACACCGACTTCGTGCAGATCGCCGGCGGCGACCAGGTCAAGTTGGCCAGGTTGAGGGAGATCCGTTCTTGGTTTGACAACACAAGGCAGATGAGCTGGACGGCAATGGCCACTCTCAAGAATTTGACGAAGAAGGGGAGGGCAAAGCTTTTCCCCCAGCCCGCGCAACCGATTCAGAAGATCGA